>NC_091334.1:6180494-6312994 GCF_038502225.1 Cherax quadricarinatus | reverse complement strand
CATATTCATTCTGAAATTCGAAACACTACTGGCCCCAAGGGTTTCGGATAGAGGTATGTGTAGTTGTATTGTAATAAACAATAGAGAAAATCAGCTCTAACATACATTATTTAGGTAAGCATACTGGTCAGAGCCCATTGTAAATCCGAGTCATCGGTAAATGAGTACGTCACTAAGTGAGGAGAGGCTATATTCATAATGAATCCTATCACCTGACTTCTGTGCCATCACTAGCTACTCTCAAATCCATATTCAGTATGAGACAATAAAAAAAAAAACTAGACTTGTGAAACAATGAACAAGCTTTAAATTCTTTAATTATTAATCTGTGTTAGTGCTACCCAGGACCCTGAATTAGAGAATTAAACCAGTGATGCAGAACTGTTAGAAATAATCCTCTTAAATTAATTAAATTTTTTCAGATTACTGTAGAGATTTCAATCCCTTTCAGTATTCATGTACAGTCAAGCACACAAATTTGTGTACTTTGGTTATACAGTGTGTACACTCTGGGATCTCCTCTGAATAGCTTAATTTAATTGTAATTTTTCTCTCTCTCACTTTGTCCTGACTTGGCATGAAACCCTAAATGGAAGACCAAAAATTTATGATTGTTTTTAGAATTTACTCACTGAATTTCCTACCCAAATTTTTCTTCTTTCTACACTTTTTAATGAAGACCAGTATTAACCCTTTCAGGGTTTCGGACGTACTAGTATTGTTTACGCACCAGGGTTTTTGATGTACTAGTACGCCTAAATTCTAGCGCCCTCAAATCTAGTGATAGAAAGCTGGTAGGCCTACATATGAAAGAATGGGTCTATGTCTTCAGTGTGCACAGTATAAAAAAAAATCCTGCAGGACACAGTGCGTAATGAGAAAAGAAAAAACTTTGACCGTGTTTTTGGATTAAAACAGCAACTTCGCACTGTATTTTCGTATGGTATTTATTGTTGTATTCTAGTTTTCCTGGTCTCATTTTACAGAATGGAAGACATATTACAGAAATTGAGATGATTTTGACTGGTTTTACAATGAAAAGTACCTTGAAACTGAGCTCAAAGTAGCAGAAATGTTCGATTATTACCAAAGTTCAAAAGTAAACAAATCATGCTAAGCTCCCAATACGCATCAACTGGTGAGTCTAATACTCTTTCACAAGTGCGCCGATATTATTTATACCATTTCTACACTAATGCAGTAGTCTGCATAACAGTAAATCTTCTATTTTTTGTGAGAATAAAAATTCAAAGTGGAAAGCAAAAGAATGTAAGAGGGGCGTGAGGACATGACTAATAAACAGAGGAAATGTTATTTTAGTACCAGGAATGTCTTTCTTGTTTATTCTGGACCCTATTTGGAAATTGGCATCTTTTGAAATTTGTGTGAAATTGGCAAAATTGCTAAATTCTGATCACTGTATTGGATAGTTGAAATCGGTAAATATTTATGATTTTTGTCGACTAGTACACTGGAATTGGCCGAAAATAGGGCTCAAAGTGGGCAAAGAAGCCGATGTGTAAACATCGTCGAGACCGCTAATTTCGCGAGAGCATAATTCCGTAAGTTTTCCATCAAATTTCATATTTTTGGTGTCATTATGATCGGGAAAGATTCTCTATCTTTCCATAGGAAAAAAAAAATATATATATATATTTTTTTTGAAATTTAGGAGACCCTGAGAACAAGTCTGGGGGAGGGCCTGGGTACCCTGAAAGGGTTAATGAGGGTAAAACAATATATCTTGATATATTGTTTTACCCTCATTAATACTGGTCATCATGCATATGTTTGTCACTATTTTGGTATTTTGATACTTGGCATCACGTACTTGTACAAAAAAACAGCTATATTTTACCTTAAGATTGCGTTGCTTTGGTCCAACAAGTGTAGAGAGGAAATAGTTGAGCATGGCAGCCATGCGGTCAACGAGGGTGGCGTGAGTAAACATCTGTGGAATCTGTCAACAAAATTTATGAGAAGATGCACATTAAAAAAAGAAAAAGATGGACTGAGACTGACAGGTGATGGTATGCTCAATATTACTGTATACAAATACTGTACACCAATTATCTTGCTACTACATATATAAAAATCTCTTGTTCTGCATGCATTTGATTGTGTGTGTTATCTGTCAATGATTCACATTCTCATTCACTTAAAATTAAAATCAATCATAGTAAATCTTTCAAAATGTGCTCATTGGATTTTCTACTACCAAATCTGTTTATTTAAGATGTGTTTAAAACATCAAGGGTACTGGGGTTGGATGATCATGTAACAGAGTTTATACTGTATATAGCAAATTACTGGTAGAAATGGGGAGACTACACAAAAAATTCACATAAAGCAAACTTTCATATCTACCGAGAAATATACACCTCTTGGTCCATGTATATGGCTGGAGGCAGTAAAAGTGTCATGTTTCAGATCTATGTCATGTCAAGATTATGCAGAAAGAAGGAATGAAGAAAGCTAAAGACTATGGTTACAGATACAGTAGATGAGAAATAGTAGCAGCAGTAGTAGTAGTACACTGGACCCCCGGTTCGCGATGCTATCGGTATCCGATAAATCCGGTAACTGATGCATTATATCGCAGAAAATTTGCCTCGCTTCCCGATACAAAACCCGGTATGCGATGTGGTTCGTACGAGACGTGTCCATGTGTGGCCTGAACTGCCCCGTGTGTGCCAGTGTTTACAAGCCAGCCAGTGTGCGCGCATCTAAGGATACATTCGGTACATTCCATATTATCACTGCTTTTGGTGCCTGTTTTTGCAAAATAAGTCACCATGGGCCCCAAGAAAGCTCCCAGTGCCAACCCTTCGAGACCAAGGGTGCTAATGACCATTGAAATGAAGAAAGAGATAATTGCAAAGTACGAAAGTGGAGTGCGTGTGTCGGAGCTGGTCAGGTTGTATAGGAAACCCCAATCAACCATCTCTACTATAGTGAGCAAGAAAACGGCAATCAAGGAAGCTGTTCTTGCAAAAGGTGCAACTGTGATTACGAAACAGCGACCGCAAGTGTTAGAAAATGTTGAGAGACTGTTATTGGTGTGGATAAATGAAAAACAGATAGCAGGAGATAGCATCTCTCAAGCTATCATTTGTGAAAAGGCTAGGCAGTTGCATGACGATTTGGTAAAAAAATTGCCTGCAACTAGTGGTGATGTGAGTGAATTTAAGGCCAGCAAAGGTTGGTTTGAAAGATTTAAGAATCGTAGTGGCATACATAGTGTGATTAGGCATGGTGAGGCTGCCAGTTATGTTGTGCGACAGAGGTCCAGTGACTCTCAAGCTGGTCTTAGTGTCATTAAAAGAAGAAGGGAAGTAACCCCGGAAAAGGACTTGCTACCTCAAATCCTAATGGAGGGGGATTCCCCTTCTAAATGCTAACACCATCCACACTCTCCCCTCCTCCCATCCCATCAATCATCACCAGATCTTCATTAAAGGCAAGTGTCAATTATTCTTTCGTTATTTATTGTTATTGTAATTACTATTCTATTGCATTAAACTTAACATTTCATGTGGTAAAAGTTTTTTTTTTTTTTATACTTTTGGGCGTCTTGCACGGATTAATTTGATTTCCATTATTTCTTATGGGGAAAATTGATTCGCTTTCCGATATTTTTGGTTTATGATGAGCTCTCAGGAACGGATTAGTATCGCGAACCGGGGGTCCACTGTATTTGTTGTAACATTTATGGAGAACTATGATGGCATAGGTCACTCAGCACTCAAAGCATAAACAAGTACAGTGGACCCCCGGTTATCGGCTGTAATCCATTTCTGAAGGTTGGCCGACAACCGAAATAGCCGATAACTGAATTAATGTTTCCCATAAGAATTAATGGAAATAAAATTAATTCGTTCCAAACAAAAATATTCACAAAAAAAAAAAATGATTTTTTTTACAATTATGTAAGTATTACATACCTTTATTGAAGGCTAATGCTGGCTTCTGGAAGATAGGGAGGAGGAAAGAGGGAGGAATTAGTGTTTGGAAGGGGAATCCCCCTCCATGAAGACTTTAGGTAGCAATGCCTTCCCTGGGGTTACTTCCCTTCTCTGTCTTTTAATGCCACTAGAACCAGCTTGAGTCACTGGACCCCTGTCTCACAAAATAACTGTCCAGAGTGCTCTGTTTCTGGCATCTCTAAGATTTCCCTGAAGTGGGACAGGGTATTGTCACTAAACATGTTGCAGATATGGCTTGTTTCAGCTTTGTCAGGGTGATGTTTCTCTACAAAAGCAGCCTCACCATGTCTTACAACACTGTGTATGATACTACACTTCTTAAATCTATCAAACCATCCTTTGCTGGCCCTAAATTCACAAACTGCAGCACTTGTTCCAGGCATTTTCTTTGCAAGATCCTCATGCAACTGCCTTGCCTTCTCACAAATGATCGACTCCACTACAATGTCTCCCACTAATTCTTTTTCCTTAATCCACAATAATAATAACTTTTCCTAGGTAGTAGGTTGGTAGACAGCAACCGCCCAGGGAGGTACTACCGTCTTGCCAAGCGAGTGTAAAACGAAACCCTGTAATTGTTTTACATGATGGTAGTGTTGCTGGTGTCCATTTTTCTGTCTCAAACATGCACGGTTTCAGGTACGTCTTGCTACTTCTACTTACACTTAGGTCACACTACACATACATGTACAAGCATATATATACACACCCCTCTAGGTTTTCTTCTATTTTCTTACTAGTTCTTGTTCTTGTTTATTTCTTTTTACCTCCATGGGGAAGTGGAACAGAATTCTTCCTCCATAAGCCATGCGTGTTGTAAGAGGTGACTAAAATGCCAGGAGCAAGGGGCTAGTAACCCCTTCTCCTGTATATATTACTAAATGTAAAAGGAGAAACTTTCGTTTTTTCTTATGGGCCACCCCACCTCGGTGGGATACGGCCGGTGTGTTGAAAGAAAGAAATAACTTTTCCATCTCTTCCATTATCTGTGTCCTTTGTTTAGTTAGAAAAGCTATTCCTTTTGCAACATTAGCGTCTTTGATTTGTTCTTTCTTTGCCAGGATGGATGTAATTGTTGATTTATTCTTGCTGTACATCCTGGCAAGTTCCACCACCTTCATACCACTCAAACTTTTCTATCATTTCACGCTTAAATTCCATGGCGTTTCTCACTTTCTTTACCACAGGAACTTTACTAGGAACTTTCTTTGGAGCCATGGTTACTTATTTCACAGTTGCACTTCAAGAAAAACCACTAAAAACAATGGTAAACAAGCAAAATGTTTGGATGTATGAGCAGAGGCTTCCTCAGCCACCGAGAGACAAAGCCAAACTGAAGCGCAAGCTGCCCCAGCTGGTGAATGGACGCGTCCAAAACGGCCGATAACCGAGCGCCAAAAACCCCACCGATAACCGAGTTGGCTGATAGCCGGGGGTCCACTGTACCATATTTTCTGGCATATAAAGTGTACATAATAAGTACCATAAAGGTAAACCAGTAACCATATTCAAGGGCTAGTGACCTTATACTTTATGCTAAAGTGTAACCCAAAGCCTACCCTTGACCCTGACCTTGACCATATAAAGTGAAGGCTAATTTTCCAAGACCTTATTTTGCTGGAAAATATGGTATATACAACACAATAGGTATATGAGAGACATGTTGCAGGGAGCGCAAGATTAGTCAAGATGATTTGGCCAGAGTAAACAAGAGCAAGATTTTTTTTATTAATTATTAACAAATTGGCAGTTTCCCACTGAGGCAAGGTGACCCGCTCCATCACTGTCCTACCAGATATGTGCCGACACTACAGTTCAACAACTGCAACACATCTCCACCCCTCCTTCAGAGCACAGGCACTGTACTTCCCACCCCCAGGACTCAAGATAGAAGGAAAAAAAGGAGTGTGTACATCATTGATGGATGGATGGTGGGAGTATGGAATCTTTGAAAAAGGGCTGGAAAGCAGGTACAAAAGAGGTCTTGAGAAGAAGAGGTTTAAATCTTCAACATTCATATGTAAGCATATTTGATGAAAGCAAGTGTAGGAAAGTGGTCTTTGGAGTTTGTGTGTGTGTTGGGTTTTGGGGGTTGGAATTACTCTATTTCATCAATTTATGTCTGTGTTTTTCTGGAGAGAATAGCTAAGTAACAAGTGTATTCAATGTACCTTAATATTGAGCAACAAATTATACTCTTAATATTACCTCTTTAGTGAGTCTGATAAGTGTCTGGATGGTGTGTGCTCCAAGCATGTTATGAAAGCGAGCCAAGAGAGACATGTGCTGGAAACTGCTCTCCCTTTCTGCTCGCTGAGTTGTAGGCAGATTCAGCCACTCTCCACTATCCCTGTGGAACAAAGTTTATAAACATTCTTATGTTAATCAACGTGAAAAATATAAAAAAATTTGGAAGATCTATCTACCAGAACAGTGTCTCCACAAGTACAATATTATGAACGTTATCACAGTAATATCAATTAAATACAGAATTACACACTAATAGTATATTGTAGTTAAGTAAGTTGCAATGACAAAATCTGCATTCAAATTCTGTTTTAATTATTAAGAGGTAAAGGATGTAAACATATTAACATGGCTCTGAAGTTGATGGAGGGATCAACACAACCTTCTTCAATCACCAAATGCTAATGACTGAAAAAAAAATAAGCTATGCTGTATTTAGTTTATAAACCTGAAACCAAGCCATGTTTGGATTAACAATCATTCCAGACAACTGATTACTGATGTTTAACACTTAAACTGTCCAAACATAGATCTACGTTTGCCCAAGTAGCACTCCGAACGTAGATCTACATTTTATTTTTCATTCATTCAAATTTGGTGTCATAGGCCTGAGTCGCCTAGACACAAGAGAATGGGTCTGTGCCCTCAGCGTGCGCAGTATGAAAAAAATCGGGGACACTGGGGTACCACGTGGTAGCACCAGTTAGTTTCAGCTTCATCTTGGGTCAACATCATGGTAAACCCCCGTGATTCACTCACGCCTCGTTGTATTAACACACTACTATTCATGGACATTGAAACAGAACATGAGTTTAGTGGATCTGGCACTGATCTGGCCACTAATGATGAAGGAATTAGTGAAACTATTGATGACAACCCAGATGACCCTCAGCCCATCACCTCTGGGATGGCCAGTGTGGCTAATGTGGTCAGTGTGGCCACAACAGACCCTCAGGCCAGTACCTCCGGGGTTGCTAGTGCTACTACCCAAAGGCAACTCCGCAAGAGGAAATTATCATTTTCCATGCATTATGGTGATGATAATGAAAGTGATATAAGTGACGATAATGAAATTTATTTTATGCTCATAGAGAATTCATCGAGTGAAAGTGATTATCATTATTCCCCAGTGAAATATACTTTTAGGTGGTGGCGCCTACCTTCAGGAAGTGTGCCATACGCAGTCAGCGGCAAGGGTCGTGGCAGGTCACGATCCAAAACCCCAGCAACTGACAGTGATCATGAAGGTGAATATGCTGGGATGGAGGAAGAGGGGGGTGGCATGATGCCTGGACCTAGTGGCGAGGTGGGTGGGCAGACAAAGGACCACCCTCTCAACCATGTGCTGCCTCCACTCTTTTCCCTCCTCCTGCTCCCCCACACCCCATGCCACAGGTCCACCTTGAACCATGTGACCACGAATGGAACTGGACAGAAAGTACACCATTCATGCCACATCCTTTCAATTTTGATGCCAATGGAAGTGGCATCATGCCACACTGTCCCATCACAAATGAGTCTACAGAGTTAGACTATTTTCAACTACACTTTGATGAGCTGATAATGAACCTGATTGTTACCCAGACCAACATGTACTACCGGTATACAATGGACAACACAGATGTTTCAGAATCGTCACGCCTGCACAGGTGGAAAGATACAACTGTGGCTGAAATGTATTTATTCCTTGGCATTGTCATGCTTATGCCACACACATATAAGAACAATACAGCAGAGTACTAGTCCACAGACCACTTCATCAGCACTCCAGTGTTCCATGACCTCCTTCCCTGCAATTGATTCACTCTGTTGCTACGAATGTTGCACTTCTCAGACAGGAATACGCCAAACCAAAATAACCTCCTGTACAAAATCAGGGAATTGTTTATGTATCTGAAGCAAAAATTCAGTGCCTACTTTTATCCATTCAAGAACATTGTTGTTGACGAGTCCTGATTCTGTTCAAGCGACGCCTGTTATTCAAACAATATATACCAAACAAACGTATTTGCTTTGGTATAAAACTCTTTGTTATGTGCGACTGAGAGACTGGTCTTGTGTTGGACATCATTATCTACACAGGAAAAAACACACTTGACGATACCAGGCACACGTTGGGCATTTCTGGTGACGTTCGCACGATGATGCAGCCATACCTTGGCAAAGGTCATACATTGTTCACAGACAACTGATATACAAGCCCTATGCTCACAGATTTCCTACATGTGAACAATACTGATATATGTGGAACAGTGAGAAAAAGTAGAAAAAAAGCCAAGGTTTCATGCCAATGACATGGCATGTCAAATGGGACTTGCTGTTGACCATCCACAGAAACGAGATGGTTCAGACAGACAGATTGAGCAAGCTCAACAATCAACCTCTTGTAAAGCCAGCTGCTGTCGTCAACTATACAAACAATGTGCGATTAGTCGACAAGTGTGACATGATAATAGGGTTTGTTGACTGTGTGTAGGAGTCGCAAATAGTATATACAGTGGACCCCCGCATAACGATCACCTCCGAATGCGACCAATTATGTAAGTGTATTTATGTAAGTGCGTTTGTACGTGTATGTTTGGGGGTCTGAAATGGACTAATCTACTTCACAATATTCCTTATGGGAACAAATTCGGTCAGTACTGGCACCTGAACATACTTCTGGAGTGAAAAAATATCGTTAACCGGGGGTCCACTGTAAAAGTGTTTTTCCACCTTGTGGACATGGCAATACTCAATGCCTTCAACATGTACAAAATAGAGACTGGGAAGTGACAATGATGTGCAGAATTCACCTTCAATGCCATCAAGCAGATAGTGAAAAAGTATGGCATCACACCTATACCTGCCACTCCACAGTGACCTGTCACCCCACAACCAGAGGGGAAAGTGCCAAACAGAATAATCCCTAACTGTCTCTGCCTGATACCAATACCATCTACTCCAAAGAAGAAGTACTCTCAGAAAAGGTGTGTTGTGTGTACTTACACTACACAAGAGACCCCAAGTGTGAAAAGACACACGATTCATATGTCAGCAATGTGGGGTGGCACTGTGTATGAATCCATGCTTCTTGGAGTACCATACAGTGGTGGACTTCTAGAAACATAAATGGGACCTGTAAATACCTTGTATGTATATATATGTACACAATAGTATGTGATTGAACCAGGTGTACAAATTCATTTATCAGTGTGAACATGTGTGTTTGTGATAGTTTTTTTTTTTTTTTTTTTTTTCAACAAGTCGGCCGTCTCCCACCGAGGCAGGGTGACCCAAAAAAAAGAAAGAAAATCCCCAAAAAGAAAATACTTTCATCATCATTCAACACTTTCACCACACTCGCACATTATCACTGTTTTTGCAGAGGTGCTCAGAATACAACAGTCTAGAAGCATACACATATAAAGATACACAACATATCCCTCCAAACTGCCAATATCCCAAACCCCTCCTTTAAAGTGCAGGCATTGTACTTCCCATTTCCAGGACTCAAGTCCGATTATATGAAAATAACCGGTTTCCCTGAATCCCTTCAATAAATATTACCCTGCTCACACTCCAACAGATCATCAGGTCCCAAGTACCATTCGTCTCCATTCACTCCTATCTAACACGCTCACGCACGCTTGCTGGAAGTCCAAGCCCCTTGCCCACAAAACCTCCTTTACCCCCTCTCTCCAACCCTTTCGAGGACGACCCCTACCCCGCCTTCCTTCCCCTATAGATTTATATGCTTTCCATGTCATTCTACTTTGATCCATTCTCTCTAAATGACCAAACCACTTCAACAACCCCTCTTCTGCCCTCTGACTAATACTTTTATTAACTCCACACCTTCTCCTAATTTCCACACTCCGAATTTTCTGCATAATATTTACACCACACATTGCCCTTAACCCTTTGAGGGTCGACAGGCCCTCTCCGAAACTCGTTCTCAGGGTCGGCCAAATTTAAAAAAAAAAAAAATTATTTTCTCTTATGAAAAGATAGAGAATCTTTTCCCGATCATAACGACACCAAAAGTTTGAAATTTGATAGAAAACTTACGGAATTATGCTCTCGCAAAGTTAGCGGTCTCGGCGATGTTTACGGATCGGCGATTTTGCCCACTTTGAGCCCCATTTTCGGCCAATTTCACTGTACTAGTCGACAAAAAACATGAATATTTCGGTAGAACTCCATTTTTTCTATCGAATGGGTGCAAGAAACCACCCATTTATAAATTCAACTATCCAGTACAGTGGTCAGAATTTAGCAATTTTGCCAATTTCACACAAATTTCAAAAGATGCCAATTTCGGAATAGGGTCCAGAATAAACAAGAAAGACATTCCTGGCACTAAAATGACATTTCCTCTAGTCATTAGTCACGTCTCAAGGCCCCTCTTATATTCTTTTGCTTTCCACTTTGAATTTTTATTCTCACAAAAAATATAAGATTTACTGTTATGCAGACTACTGCATTAGTGTAAAAAATGGTATAAATATTATTGGTGCACTTGTGAAAGAATATTAGACTCACCAGTTGACGTGTATTGCACGCTTGGCACGATTTGTTTACTTTTGAAGTTTGGTAAAAATCGAACATTTCTGCTACTTTGAGCTCAATTTCAAGGCACCTTTCATTGTAAAACCAGTCAAAATCATCCCAATTTCAGTAATATGTCTTCCATTCTATAAAATGAGACCAAGAAAACTAGAATACAACAATAAATACTATACGAAAATACACTGCAAAGTCGCTGATTTATTAAAAAAAATGGAAAAAGTTTTTTTTTTCTCATTATGCACCGTGTGCTGCAGGATTTTTTTTAGACTGTGCACACTGACCACATAGACCCATTCTTTCATATGAAGGCCTACCAGCTTTCTCCCACTAGATTTGAGGTCGCTAGAATTTACGAGTACTAGTACGTCAAAAACCCCTACGCGTAAGACGTACTAGTACGACGAAAACCCTCAAAGGGTTAAACAGGACATCTCCACTGCCTCCAACCGTCTCCTCGCTGCTGCATTTACCACCCAAGCTTCACACCCATATAAGAGTGTTGGTACTACTATACTTTCATACATTCCCTTCTTTGCCTCCATAGATAATGTTTTTTGACTCCACATATACCTCAACGCACCACTCACCTTTTTTCCCTCATCAATTCTACGATTAACCTCTTCCTTCATAAATCCATCCGCCGACACGTCAACTCCCAAGTATCTGAAAACATTCACTTCTTCCATACTCCTCCTCCCCAATTTTTCTTTATCTAAATCATTTGACACCCTCATCACCTTACTCTTTTCTATGTTCACTTTCAACTTTCTACCTTTACACACATTCCCAAACTCATCCACTAACCTTTGCAATTTTTCTTTAGAATCTCCCATAAGCACAGTATCATCAGCAAAAAGTAACTGTCAATTCCCATTTTGAATTTGATTCCCCATAATTTAATCCCACCCCTCTCCCAAACACCCTAGCATTTACTTCCTTTACAACCCCATCTATAAATATATTAAACAACCATGGTGACATTGCACATCCCTGTCTAAGACCTACTTTTACCGGGAAGTAGTCTCCCTCTCTTCTACACACCCTAACCTGAGCCTCACTATCCTCATAAAAACTCTTTACAGCATTTAATAACTTACCACCTATTCCATATACTTGCAACATCTGCCACATTGCTCCTCTATCCACTCTATCATATGCCTTTTCTAAATCCATAAATGCAATAAAAACTTCCCTATTTTTATCTAAATACTGTTCACATATATGCTTCAATGTAAACACCTGATCTACACATCCCCTACCCACTCTGAAACCTCCTTGCTCATCCGCAATCCTACATTCTGTCTTACCTCTAATTCTTTCAATTATAACCCTACCGTACACTTTTCCTGGTATACTCAGTAAGCTTATTCCTCTATAATTTTTAGTCTCTTTTGTCCCCTTTCCCTTTATATAAAGGGACTATACATGCTCTCCGCCAATCCCTAGGTACCTTCCCCTCTTTCATACATTTATTAAACAAAAGTACCAACCACTCCAACACTATATCCCCCCCTGCTTTTAACATTTCTGTCATGATCCCATCAGTTCCAGCTGCTTTACCCCCTTTCATTTTACGTAATGCCTCACGTACCTCCCCCACACTTACATTCTGCTCTTCTTCACTCCTAAAAGATGGTATACCTCCCTGACCAGTGCATGAAATTACTGCCTCTGTTTCTTCCTTAACATTTAAAAGTTCCTCAAAATATTCTCGCCATCTACCCAATACCTCCATCTCCCCATCTACTAACTCCCCTACTCTGTTTTTAACTGACAAATCCATATTTTCCCTAGGCTTTTTTAACTTGTTTAAGTCTCTCCAAAATTTTTTCTTATTTTCATTAAAATTTCTTGACAGTGCCTCTCCCACTCTATCATCTGCTCTCCTTTTGCACTCTCTCACCACTCTCTTTACCTTTCTTTTACTCTCCATATACTCTGCTCTTCTTATAACACTTCTGCTTTGTAAAAACCTCTCATAAGCTACCTTTTTCTCTTTTATCACACCCTTTACTTCATAATTCCACCAATCACTCCTCTTTCCTCCTGCCCCCACCCTCCTATAACCACAAACTTCTGCCCCACATTCTAATACTGCATTTTTAAAACTATTCCAACCCTCTTCAACCCCCCCACTACTCATCTTTGAACTAGCCCACCTTTCTGCCAATAGTCGCTTATATCTCACCCGAACTTCCTCCTCCCTTAGTTTATACACTTTCACCTCCCTCTTACTTGTTGTTGCCACCTTCCTCTTTTCCCATCTACCTCTTACTCTAACTGTAGCTACAACTAAATAATGATCCGATATATCAGTTGCCCCTCTATAAACATGTACATCCTGGAGCCTACCCATCAACCTTTTATCCACCAATACATAATCTAATAAACTACTTTCATTACGTGCTACATCATACCTTGTATATTTATTTATCCTCTTTTTCATAAAATATGTATTAGTTATTACCAAATTTCTTTCTACACATAGCTCAATTAAAGGCTCCCCATTTACATTTACCCCTGGCACCCCAAATTTACCTACTACTCCCTCCATAACATTTTTACCCACTTTAGCATTGAAATCCCCAACCACCATTACTCTCACACTTGATTCAAAACTCCCCACGCATTCACTCAACATTTCCCAAAATCTCTCTCTCTCCTCTACACTTCTCTCTTCTCCAGGTGCATATACGCTTATTATAACCCACTTTTCACATCCAATCTTTATTTTACTCCACATAATCCTTGAATTAATACATTTATAGTCCCTCTTTTCCTGCCATAGCTTATCCTTCAACATTATTGCTACTCCTTCTTTAGCTCTAACTCTATTTGAAACCCCTGACCTAATCCCATTTATTCCTCTCCACTGAAACTCTCCCACCCCCTTCAGCTTTGTTTCACTTAAAGCCAGGACATCCAGCTTCTTCTCATTCATAACATCCACAATCATCTCTTTCTTATCATCTGCACAACATCCACGCACATTCAGACTTCCCACTTTGACAATTTTCTTCTTCTTATTCTTTTTAGTAATCTTTACAGGAAAAGGGGTTACTAGCCCATTGTTCCCGGCATTTTAGTTGACTTTTACAACACACATGGCTTACGGAGGAAAGATTCTTATTCCACTTCCCCATGGATATAAAAGGAAAATTAATAAGACCAAGAACTATTAAAATAAAATCAAAGAAAACTCAGATGAGTGTGTATAAATAAATGTGTACATGTATGTGTAGTGTGACCTAAGTGTAAGTAGAAGTAGCAAGACGTACCTGTAATCTTGCATATTTATGAGACAGACAAAAGACACCAGCAATCCTACCATCATGTAAAACAATTACAGGATTTCGTTTTACACTCACTTGGCAGGACGGTAGTACCTCCCTGGGTGGTTGCTGTCTACCAACCTACTACCTGTGATAGTATGATCACTAATTCAGTACCAAACATTTGTGTCTCAACAAGAATTGGCTATGAAATCAAAAGATCTGCAACAAAGCATTATTATCATAACATGAAAACAACAACAAACAGAAAAGAAGTAGGAAAAAATGATAAATGATAATAGTTTCTGCAAGCAGCAGTACTCCACGTTACTGACACCTCATCATTTAGCACCAACTTTGCGAGCTAATATCTCGGTAAGTACTGGCCCTAAAATTTTTTTTTGTCCTATATAATTTATAAAACTGCGCTCTTCATTTAAAGAAAAAAAAAAAAAAAAGATTTTTTATTTTTCAAAATATTCGGAGTGCTACGTGAGTGAACGTAGATCTACATTTGGACAGTTTAAGGGTTCAAGTAGCTAGTACTGAACCATTCATTACAATTGGTGATGGAAGGGGAGGAGTTACCCAATTTTTTAGAAACAGTGTTTTGCTAGAGAAATACAAGAGCACACAGACAGCTACCTTTCTTTCTGACTTTCTCGAAGCTGTGACATATACGACAACCCTTCATCTAACAAGAAAATGGCATCATTTATCAAGAGGTTGACAAAGCGTAGGAATAATGGAGGTTTGGCAGACTCCATGTTAGCCAGAGATTCTTCAGCTAATTCTGTAAATCTTTTTCGATGTTTAGGCATTTCCCACAAGTATTTCATCACCTCGTACCTGGAAGAATGTGACAATGATAATGGCACTATCAATCTTTGAGCATGTATAATAGAAACTTAAGTTAAAATTAATCATTATTTTACCAACAGCACAATTTTTTTTTTTCAACACGTTGGCCGTCTCACACTGAGGCAGAGTGACTCAAAAAAGAAACTTTTTCACCATCATTCAACACTTTCATCATCATTCACACACATTCACTGTCTTTGCAGAGGCACCCAGATATGACAGTTTAGATGTTACTAAATAGCCAATATCCCAAACCCTTTCTTTAACCCTTTGACTGTTTTGGTCATATATATATGTCTTACGAGCCAGTGTTTCATACATATGTATACTCAATAATTCTTGCAAAGGTTAGTGGATGAGTTTGAGAATGTGTGTAAAGGTAGAACGTTGAAAGTGAACATAGAAAAGAGCAAGGTGATGAGGGTATCAAATGATTTAGATAAAGAAAAATTGGATATCAAATTGGGGAGGAAGAGTATGGAAGAAGTGAATGTTTTCAGATATACATGTACTTGGGAGTTGACGTGTTGGCGGATGGATTTATGAAGGATGAGGTTAATCATAGAACTGATGAGGGCAAAAAGGTGAGTGGTGTGTTGAGATATATGTGGACAAAAAATGCTACCTATGGAGGCAAAGAAGGGAATGTATAAAAGTATAGTAGTACCAACACTCTTATATGGGTGTGAAGCTTGGGTTGTGAATGCAGCAGCGAGGAGACGGTTGGAGGCAGTGGAGATGTCCTGTCTAAGGGCAATGTGTGGTGTAAATATTATGTAGAAAATTAGGAGTGCAGAAATTAGGAGAAGGTGTGGAGTTAACAAAAGTATTAGTCAGAGGGCTGAAGAGGGGTTGTTGAGGTGGTTTGGTCATTTAGAGAGAATGGATCAAAGTAGAATGACATGGAGAGCATATAAATCTGTAGGGGAAGGAAGGCAGGGTAGGGGTCATCCTTGAAAAGGTTGGAAGGGGTAAGGGAGGTTTTGTGGGCGAGGGGCTTGGACTTCCAGCAGGCATGCATGGAAGTGAATGGGGACGAATGGTATTTGGGACCTGACGATCTGTTGGAGTGTGAGCAGGGTAACATTTAGTGAAGGGATTCAGGGAAACCGGTTATTTTTATATAGCCGGACTTGAGTTCTGGAAATGGGAAGTACAATGCCTGCACTCTAAAGGAGGGGTTCGGGATATTAGCAGTTTGGAGGGATACTTTGTGTATCTTTATACGTACAGTGGACCCCCGCATAACGATATTAATCCGTTCCTGAGAGCTCATTGTTATGCGAAATTATCGTTATGCGAATGAATTTTCCCCATAAGAAATAATGGAAATCAAATTAATCCATGCAAGACACCCAAAAGTATGAAAAAAAAAAATTACCACATGAAATATACATTTTCCTACACACAAAGAGAAGGATACATGCACAATAGTAGAGTAGTACATGCACAATATACATGTATATTGTGCATGTACTAGTCTACTAAATGAAGAATAAATGACACTTACCTTTATTGAAGATGCAGCAATGACTGATGAGACACTGTGTCCTGGGAGTGCCTTTTCCTCCTGAGTACTGTAGGTCCTGTTTGGCATTTTCTTCCAGAACATGCCTTATCACACTGTGTATGCCACTACGATTCTTAAATCTCTCAAACCAACCTTTGCTGGCTTTAAATTCACCAATATGAGCACTAGTTCCAGGCATTTTTCCCTGTTCACCTGGGTGTTAGTCGACTGGTGTGGGTTGCATCCTGGGAGACAAGATTAAGGACCCCAATGGAAATAAGTTAGACAGTCTTCGATGACACTGACTTTTTTGGGTTATCCTGGGTGGCTAACCCTCTGGGGTTAATTGTTTCTTGGTATTCTCAATAAGCCACACCAACAACGGTGCTACAGCAGCAGCAGCAGCTGACAGTGCTACAGCAGCAGCAGCAGCTGACAGTGCTACAGCAGCAGCAGCAGCTGACAGTGCTACAGCAGCAGCAGCAGCTGACAGTGCTACAGCAGCAGCAGCAGCTGACAGTGCTACAGCAGCAGCAGCAGCTGACAGTGCTACAGCAGCAGCAGCAGCTGACAGTGCTACAGCAGCAGCAGCAGCTGACAGTGCTACAGCAGCAGCAGCAGCAGCTGACAGTGCTACAGCAGCAGCAGCAGCTGCTGACAGTGCTACAGCAGCAGCAGCTGACAGTGCTACAGCAGCAGCAGCTGACAGTGCTACAGCAGCAGCAGCTGACAGTGCTACAGCAGCAGCAGCTGACAGTGCTACAGCAGCAGCAGCTGACAGTGCTACAGCAGCAGCAGCTGACAGTGCTACAGCAGCAGCAGCTGACTGTGCTACAGCAGCAGCTGACAGTGCTACAGCAGCAGCTGACAGTGCTACAGCAGCAGCTGACAGTGCTACAGCAGCAGCAGATGGTACTACAGCAGCAGCAGATGGTACTACAGCAGCAGCAGCAGCTGACGGTGGTACAGCAGCAGCAGCAGCTGACGGTGCTACAGCAGCAGCTGACAGTGCTACAGCAGCAGCAGCTGACAGTGCTACAGCAGCAGCAGCTGACAGTGCTACAGCAGCAGCTGACAGTGCTACAGCAGCAGCAGATGGTGCTACAGCAGCAGCAGCAGCTGATGGTGCTACAGCAGCAGCAGCAGCTGACAGTGCTACAGCAGCAGCAGCATCAGCAGTTGACCATGGTACCACAGTATTTCGATAATATTTCTCACCCTTTTTACCTTCAGAATCCTCCTTGCTCCAGCATTTACAACCCATGTTTCACACCCATATATGAGTGTTGGTACCACTATACTGATACATTCCCTTCTTTGCCTCCATGGATAACATTCAATGCATCACCCACCCATTTTTCCTTCATCAATTCTGTGGTTAACCTCATCCTTTATAAACCCATCTGCTGATGAATCAACTCCCAAATATCTGAACACATTCACTTCTTCCATACTCCCTCCAATGTGATATCCAGTTTTTTTTTTACCTAACTCATTGAATACTCTCACCACTTTACTCTCATCTATGTTCACTTTCAACTCTCTCCATTTACACATCCTTCCAAATTTGTCCACTAACAATATCAGCAAAAAATGACTGTCAACTCCCATTTTGTATTTGATTCCTCATAATTTAATCCCACCCCTCTCCCAAACACCCTAGCATTTACTTCTTTTACAACCCCATCTATAAATCTGTTGAACAACCATGGTGACATTACACATCCCTGTTCAAGGCCTACTTTTGCTGGATAGAGAAATTTAATATAAAACAATGAAAGTTATATGGGCCTGAATTAAATGGGTTGTGACAATGTGGATCTGCAGTTCATACATAGCCAGTAAGCTAGGTTTAAAGTCTATTGATATTTGTGCAGTTTATAAAGAAAAAAGTAACTAATTCAGCAGTTGACCAGGAAAGCCTGGCATCAAGCTGGGGGAAAAAGGCATGAAGATAGACAAACATTTTAGAAACTTATCTAATTTTTTTTTTTTTTTAACAAGTCGGCCGTCTCCCACTGAGGCAGGGTGACCCAAAAAGAAAGAAAATCTCCAAAAAGAAAATACTTTCATCATCATTCAACACTTTCACCTTACTCACACATAATCACTGTTTCTGCAGAGGTGCTCAGAACACAACAGATTAGAAGCATATATGTATAAAGATACACAACATATCTCTCCAAACTGCTAATATCCCAAAACCCCTCCTTTAGAGTGCAGGCATTGTACTTCCCATTTCCAGGACTCAAGTCCGGCTATATAAAAATAACTGGTTTCCCTGAATCCCTTCACTAAATATTACCCTGCTCACACTCCAACAGATCATCAGGTCCCAAATACCATTCGTCTCCATTCACTCCTATCTAACATGCTCATGCACGCTTGCTGGAAGTCCAAGCCCCTCGCCCACAAAACCTCCCTTACCCCTTCCTTCCAACCTTTTCGAAGATGACCCCTACCCCGCCTTCCTTCTCCTACAGATTTAAATGCTCTCCATGTCATTCTACTTTGATCCATTCTCTCTAAATGACCAAACCACCTCAACAACCCCTCTTCAGCCCTCTGACTAATACTTTTATTAACTCCACACCTTCTCCTAATTTCCACACTCCTAATTTTCTGCATAATATTTACACCACACATTGCACTTAAACAGGACATCTCCACTGCCTCCAACCACCTCCTAGCTGCTGCAGTCACAACCCAAGCTTCACACCCATATAAAAGCGTTGGTACTACTATACTTTCATACATTCCCTTCTTTGCCTCCATAGATAATGTTTTTTGACTCCACATATACCTCAATGCACCACTCACCTTTTTTCCCCCCTCATCAATTCTATGATTAACCTCATCCTTCATAAATCCATCCGCCGACGCGTCAACTCCCAAGTATCTGAAAACATTCACTTCTTCCATACTACTCCTCCCCAATTTGATATCCAATTTTTCTTTATTTAAATCATTTGATACCCTCATCACCTTACTCTTTTCTATGTTCACTTTCAACTTTCTACCTTTACACACTCCCAAACTCATCCACTAACCTTTGCAATTTTTCTGTAGAATCTCCCATAAGCACAGTATCATCAGCAAAAATAACTGTCAATTCCCATTTTGTATTTGATTCCCCATAATTTAATCCCACCCCTCTCCTGAACACCCTAGCATTTACTTCTTTTACAACCCCATCAATAAATATATTAAACAACCATGGTGACATTACACATCCCTGTCTAAGACCTACTTTTACCGGGAAGCAGTCTCCCTCTCTTCTACACACCCTAACCTGAGCCTCACTATCCTCATAAAAACTCTTTACAGCATTTAGTAACTTAGAAAATTAGAATAAATTAGAATAACATAATTATTCAGTCCACAATCAAGCTTTTTTTTACTTCATCATGTTTGAAGTGGGAAGAACTAGTAGCTCAGTAGATGTTTAGCCCTTAGGTTGCCAGATGGAAAAAATTGACTGAACCCAAGTATTTGAAAGTGCCTAACTAATAAAATTTCAATGGATAGTCAAAGACATTGAAACTATGTTGAAATACCTTACTCCATAACACAGCATAAAATTACAATAGTATGAATCCAGTTTATCATATATGCTACTGAAGTTAGCAGAGGCTGGCAAAACTACTAATGCAAAACAGATATTGTGTTAAACATGTGGAGTATTAAAGAATTTTGGGGGGAGATTCTCCCCAATTCACATGTGGTTACTGTACATACATTAACTGATAATATATGGCTGGTACGTTGAAAGAAGAAAAGAAGACTTTGTACTTACATAGGTCTTCTATAGTTAAACTTCTCCTCAAAGGAAACACTCTGGCCTGTCATTTCAATGCTGACAAACACATGTATAAGAGCAGTGACAAGCTGTGGAGATGCAGGATGCTTTGTAAATAGATGCTCTCGGCAACCGGCGAGTAGTCCTCCACTTGAACTACCGCTCTCTGGAAGTAGAGTTTCTAAACATTCAGCGAGATGGGCACGAAGATGAGGATTGTTCATGCGTTTAGGAGAGCCCATGAACACAACTATGAAAGACATGAGGTGGGGCAGTATCAGGATGCCTCCAGTAGAGCTTAAGAGAGGTGCACTATATCTCCGAACAGAACTGATTGTCTCTGTAAGAGTCTCAACTAGGAATTCGGGGATACATTGTAAGAAAATGTGTACATCAGTATCTTCAGGAAGTGGTACTTTAACTTCCTGTAGTGCTGTTGGTGGACTAAGTTGATTTGGAGGGCAAAGTGCCATTTGTACCAACCATTCAGCAGAAGCTGCTAGAAACTGGAGTAAACTTTCCACCATGTTAGGTTCAAATATGGCAGCTTTAAGGGAGAGGAGACTAGTGGTGCGTGACTCCATGTGCGAGCGCATCATCTCTGTAGCAGGTGAGCCTTGAGCAGACGCATCTTGGAACTCATGTTGCATACGTCCCAGCTCCTGAGACAACTTGTGAAGCTTCTGCTGAACCACCTGCCAAGAATACACAACTTACTTCCAAAGTGCAACTATTTTATTACTTGAATATAAGTATGTATAAGAAGGAAATTAAAAGTGAACACAGGAAAAAGTCAGGTGACGAGGGTGAACAATTTAGGTAATGAAAGTTTGGATATCAGATTGGAAGGAGGGAGTATGGAGGAAGTGAATGTGTTCAGATATATGGGAGTGGACTTGTCAGTGGATGGGTCTATGAAAGACAAGGTGAGCCACAGAACTTATGTAGGGTAAAAGGTGGGCAGTGCATAGAGGCATCTGTGGAGACAAAAAAAGGGAATGCATGAGAGTATAGGTACCAACACTCATATGTGTGAAGCATGAATTGCAAATATTGTATTGAACATTCTCAAAGTTTAGATTTATGGTTTTTGTAATGACTTTCAAGTAGATTTCACTTTACATACAAAGATATGAAGTATTTGGATAATGCAATGAAAACTTATTTAGCTTAAGAATCTAAATATCCTGGTAAGCACTTAAAAAAAAATCTACAATTTTCAATATAAAATATCTAAAAGTGTATAAATTGTGAGTAAATACCATTTTCTATTCTTCTTGTGCATTAAGCTCAAACTTAAGACAAGATCTGCTTTTCATAAAAACACCACTTCATTAAGCATTCCTCTAACTCTAAATCAACTTAGTCCACCAACTACAGTGTGTGGTGTAGTTGGTGGACTAAGGTGATTTGGTCGGCAAAGTGCTGTTTGTACTACTCTGGCTGTGGCAACTGTTAATATACTGTATTTATCTTTTTCTTTCTTTCTTTCAACACACCTGCCGTATCCCACCGAGGCGGGGTGGCCCAAAAGGAAAAACGAAAGTTTCTCCTTTTACATTTAGTAATATATACAGGAGAAGGGGTTACTAGCCCCTTACTCCTATTTGTTATCTCTGCTCATTTAATTTCTTCTACCTTTCCTAATTTGTGCTTTCTCCAGTAATGCAAGATATTAAGTGGTAAAAACTATTACAAATAGCTATCTCCCAAGACAACCAGTAAAAAAAGAAGACTAAAATCATTAACCCTCTGAGGGTCCAGACCCCCATCTGAAAATTTCCTACAGGGTCTAAGAAAATGCAAAAAATAGTTTTTATTATATTTTCTTATGAAATGGTAGATAACCTTTTTCTGAAGGTAATAAAAAAAATTATGAAATTTGATCAAAAATTGGCAAAATTACACTCTTGCGAATATTGCTGTGTCAGCGATATTTATGCATTGGCGATTTTGTTCACTTTGAGTCCTATTTTAGGCCAATTACATTGTTTCATTAGACTAAATCCTTAGATATTTCACTAGTATGTGTTCCATTTTATCTACTCAGCACAAGAAATTACCCAATCAACTATTTTAACCCTTTCAGGGTCCAAGGCCAAAATCTGAAGTCACGCACCAGTGTCCAAGAATTTTCAAAAAAAAAATTTGTTATTTTTTCTTATGAAATCGTAGAGAATCTTTTTGTGAAGGTAATAAAACAAAAAGTACGAAATTTGGTGGAAAATTGACGAAATTATGCTCTCGCGAATTTTGATGTGTCAGCGATATTTACGAGTCGGCGATTTTGCCGACTTTGACTCCCATTTTAGGCCAATTACATTATTCCAATCAACCAAATTCTTAGCTATTTCACTAGTATTACTTCTATTCTATCGACTGAGCACAAGAAATCGCCAAATCAACTGTTTCAACTACAAACTAAAGTGATCGGAAATTGTTAATTTGGCCAATTTAACACAAAGTTCAAAATATTCCAATTTCAAAATAGGCTCCAGAATAAACAATGTAGGTATTCCTGGAACTAAACTAACATTTCCTCTGTTCATTAGTTACATTTTGAGGCTTTACAAATAAATTCTATTTTGATTTTTTATTCACATAATGAATTTTTATTCACACCAAAAAATAGAAGATTTACTGTTATGCAATACTGTAATAATTGTATAAATATCATCACCATATTTGTGAATGTATATTAGACCCACCAGCTGACGTGTAGATGTGTGAGGTCGTTTGTTTACTCTTGAATATCGGCAAAAATTTAACATTTCCGCTACTTTGAGCTCAGTTTCAAGCCATTTCCAGTGCTAAAACCAATCAAAATCATCTCTATTTCTGTAATATGTCTTCTATTCTATCAAATGAGACCAAGAAATCGCAAATACAACTATAAAAAACATACGAAAAAACACTGCAAAGTCGCTGTTTTAATCGAAAAATCATGATTTCAGTTTTTTTCTCTCATTATACACAGTGTGCTGCAGGATCTGTTTTATGTGGTGCACACATACCACATACATGTATTCTCTCATATCTAGGCCCAAATGTACCACTCACAGTTTATCAGAGTGAGCTGAGCTCATGGCGTAGATCTACGGTTTGGACACTCACCGTAAAGCCGTAGATCTAAGGGACGAACCCTGAAAGGGTTAACTACCCAATAAAGTGATTGGAAATTGGTAATTTGGCCAATTTCACACAAAGTTCGAACTACGGTGAAACCTTGGTTTTCGTTTGCCTTACTTTTTGTCAAATTCGGTTTTTGATGACTTTTTTTTTTGTCAAAATATTGTCCCAGTTTTCATTCATCACTTTGGTTTTCATTCGCCGTACCAAACGTGTCCGTCTGCCCACACCCACATGAAGGATCCCATGCACACATTCTGAGTCAGTCTGGCTTTGTTTCTCATTGAGTGAACATTACCCTGCGCATTCATACAAAACATTTCGTAATAATCCATTGTTTTTTTGCGCTTGTTTATTGAGCGTGACTGCTAAATAAGCCACCATGGGGAAAAAGAAAGTTCCGAGTGCCAGTCCTTTGATAAAGAAGGCGAGAAACACAATAGAATTCAATGGTGGTAGAGGGTGGTAGTGATGGTGGTAGAGGCTAGTAGTGATGGTGGTAGAGGGTAGTAGTGATGGTGGTAGAGGGTAGTAGTGATGGTGGTAGAGGGTAGTAGTGATGGTGGTAGAGGGTAGTAGTGATGGTGGTAGAGGGTAGTAGTGATGGTGGTAGAGGGTAGTAGTGATGGTGGTAGAGGGTAGTAGTGATGGTGGTAGAGGGTAGTAGTGATGGTGGTAAAGGGTGGTAGTGATGGTGGTAAAGGGTGGTAGTGATGGTGGTAAAGGGTGGTAGTAATGGTGGTAGTGGTTGTGATGGTGGTAGTGATGGTGGTAGTGGTGGTGGTAGTGATGGTGGTAGTGGTAGTGATGGTGGTAGTGGTAGTGATGGTGGTAGTGGTAGTGATGGTGGTAGTGGTTGTGATGGTGGTAGTGATTGTGGTAGTGGTTGTGATGGTGGTAGTGATTGTGGTACAGGGTGGTAGTGATGGTGGTAGAGGATGGTAGTGATTGTGGTAGTGTGGGGTAGTGATAGTGATGGTGGTAGAGGGTGGCAGTGATGGTGGTAGAGGGTTGTAGTGATGGTGGTGGAGGGTGGCAGTGATGGTGGTAGATGGTAGTGGAGGGTGGTAGAGATAACCTCTCCCGTCCTCGCCATCTTCCATACACCAACAAGAGTCTTCAATAAAGGTAAAAGTGATTTAAATGTTCATTTATCCATTTCATTAGTGCTTTATATTTATTTCTCATTGTTTTCTCTATGTAAAACTATAGTTATTCTCTATAAAATGTATTTTTTGTTAATAATTTTTGGGTGTCTGGAATGGATAAATTGGATTTACATTATTTCTTTTGGGAAATATTGCTTTAGTTTTTGTCAGAGACTCTGGAACAAATTAAAGACAAAAACTGAGGTTCCACTGTATTTCAATTTCAAAATAGGGTCCAGAATAAACAAGGCAGGCATTCCTGGCACTAAAATAACATTTCCTATGTTTATTAGTTACATTTCCAGGCTTGACACAAATTCCATTTTGATTTTTTATTCACAAAATTTTTATTCACACCAAAAAAATAGAAGATTTATTATGCAATATTGTAATAATTGTATAAATAATATCAGCACATTTGTGAATGCACATTACACCCACCAGCTGACGTGTATTGGATGCGTGATGTCATTTGTTTACTCTTGAACATTGGCAAAAACCAATCAAAAACCAATTAAAATCATCTTTATTCCTGTAATACATCTTCTATCAAATGAGACCAAGAAACTGCAAATACAACCATAAAAACCATATGAAAATACACCACAAAGTCACTGTTTTAATCCAGAAACATGGTCAGTTTTTTCTCATTATGCACTGCATGCTGCAGGATTTGTTTCATATGGTGCACACTTACCACAGCTGCATTCTCTCATATTTAGGCCTAAATTTACTGCTCACAGCTTATCTGAGTGAGCTAAGCTCATGATGTAGTACCACAGCATGAACTATGGCATGGGGTTAAATCAAAGGGTTAAATCCTCAATACAGTGATGTACAATTCACATTTTTCAAATCAATTAATGAAACAGAATACAATGAGTGATGAAACAAGACTGATAAAATACTTTCAACAACTGTTTCAACTAATTTAGATAACAGTTTAATTTAGAGCAAAAATATCAAGTTTCTGTATATCAAATGACATTTTTTGAAGATGAAGATTATGGATCAAGACGACTCACAAAATCGTAATGACCGTGGTATGGTTTATGGATCAAGACACCTGTAAAGGCATTGGCATTCAATTTTTTCTTATATTATATGTGACTGACCTGTATCCCAAGGTGCAGTGCTCTGTGTGTCAAGAAAAAGCAGGCACTGATGAAGGAATATTCCTTGGAGTGCGAGCGAGTCGAGTTCTCTGGATGCGGGACAAGTGTGGTCTGTTTCCCAAGGTCTCCTGTGTACGCTCCTGGCACTCCATTATTGTTACTCATTCGTGGAGCTGCACAATACGTAGGATCAACCTGCAATAATCAGTTAGAGCATCGCTTAAAAAATAATTTTCCCAGCGGAATTATGTTATGGATTGTAAGAGACTTGTTTAATATATCACAGGTTGCCCACTAATGCAATTCAAAAAGAAAAAATAAATTTACCATCACTAATGTCTTAGCTGCCTTTCTAGAAGGGATCAGATCAGACTGAGTTTTGGAGGGGGTAAGAACAGTGCCTGCAGTTTTTAAACAGAGGAGAAAGGGGAGGTCACAATCTTTTTGCTAAAAGAGCTATCGAGCAAACAATGATGGAAATGTCTTTCATCAATATCATGCCTTCATGGAAAAGGGTCAATGATTTAAAACAAAATTATCCCAACTAATTCTATTTTATTTCTTATCTACCAACCAAACTAACTTATAAATGCATACCATTACCTAAGTCTCTTAATACAGTGGACCCCCGGTTTACGATATTATTTCATTCCAGAAGTATGTTCAGGTGCCAGTACTGAACGAATTTGTTCCCATAAGGAATATTGAGAATTAAATTAGTCAATTTCAGACCCCCAAACATACATGTACAAACGCACTTACATAAATACACTCACATAATTGGTCGCATTTTATTTATTTATTTATTTATTTAAAAATTTGAGCACACATACAGAGGTACAAAAAATACAGATAAGAGCAGCATGCCAAAGCCACTTACACTATGCATAGCATTACGGGCTGGCTTAAAATTAACTTAAGATGAACTAAGCAATGATGACATCAGTGATAAAACTTTAATGTAAACAGATTACTATAAAGCACAAGTGAGTATTACAAAGACAGGTCATATGGTTGTATGCATTGTTGTACATTCAGTAGAATGGAGTATTCTGTTAGGTAGTGTATTTAAAAAATAATAAAGTTAGATTGGGTTTTAGGTTTAACATTTATGTGATATAATTGTGAGAAACATTTAAGATATACAATTTATAAGGTTCAGTTATTCAGTATTTATTTGGTTTTGGGTGAGTAAGTGATCTTTGAGAAGAGACTTGAATTTATAAACAGGTAGTGTTTCTTTTATATTTACAGGTAATGAGTTCCAGATTTTAGGGCCTTTTATGTGCATTGAGTTTTTGCATAGTGTGAGATGGACACGAGGAACATCAAGGAGTGATCTGTGCCTTGTGTTATGGTCATGAGTTCTGTTGAGGTTGGCAAGGAGATGTTTGAGGGGAGGGTTAATATCAGAGTTAAGTGTTCTATGTATGTAATAGGTGCAGTAATAAGTATGAATGTTTTGTATGGTGAGTAGGTTTAGTGTATTGAATATTGGTGGAGTGTGCTGCCTATAGTGAGAATTTGTTATCATTCTAACTGCAGCCTTTTGTTGGGTAATTAGTGGTCTGAGATGGTTACTTGTTGTTGAGCCCCATGCACAAATTCCATAGGTGAGATAGGGGTAAATAAGAGAGTGATATAGGGCCAGGAGGGCTGACTGTGGAGCATAGTACCGTATCTTCGATAGTATGCCTACAGTCTTGGAAATTTTCTTAGAAATTTGTTGTATATGTGTATGAAATTTGAGTCTATTATCAAGGTGGATTCCTAAGAATTTTCCCTCTGTTAGCTTTGTGATAGGTGATCCGTTTATCATTATGTTAAGAGGGACATCTGTAGCTCTGTTACCAAACTGAATGAAGTAGGTTTTGTCAATGTTTAGTGTAAGTTTGTTAGTCCTCATCCAGGTAGATATTTTCTGTAATTCGGTATTTACAGTATTGGCTAGCGTGACTGGGCTCGGGTGGGAGAAGACGTATGTAGTGTCATCTGCAAATAGTGTGGGTTTGAGTAATTGCGAAGCATTTGGTAGGTCATTTATCTATAGGAGAAAGAGAAGAGGGACACCAACTGTAATTGGTTGTGCAGAAGAGTTTGCCCCATTTGCATACACATATTGGCTTCTGTTGCTGAGGTATGACTTGAGGTAGTTGCGGGAGTGCCCTCTTATACCATAGTGTGACAATTTTACGTGGAGCAAGTCATGGTTAACTGTATCAAAAGCTTTACGTAAGTCAATGAAGATCCCCAGTGGGACTTCTTTTTTCTCTATTGCAGTGTATATATGTTCTAGCATGTGTATAATAGCATCACTAGTATTTTTATTTGGCCTGAATCCAAATTGGCAGGGGTTGAGTATGTTTTGGGAGATAAGGTAGGAGTAGATTCGTTTATGAATTAATTTTTCGAAGATTTTTGAGAGAGGGTGTAAGTTGGATATTGGCCTATAGTTATTCAACTCTGTTTGGTCTCCTCCTTTGTGGATCGGGGTGACCCTTGCTATTTTGAGTACTGTAGGGAAGGTGGAGGATTCAATGGATTTGTTAAAGAGTGTTGCAATGATTGGTGATAGCACTTGTGACACTTTTTTGTATATAAAGGGTGGTAAGGTATTTAAATCTCCTGCCTTGTTTTTTAGCGTGTTGATAATAAGGGAGACTTCGTATGGGTTAGTCGGAGCTAGGAACAGTGTGTTCGGGTAGTTGCCAGTGAGGTAGTCATTTGGTGGGGTATCTGAGCTTGGGATTTTATTGGCAAGGTTTTGTCCTATAGTGGAGAAGAAGTCATTGAGTCTGTTTGCTGTTTCTGTTGGTGGGAGTTGGGGTTCATCTGATTTTGCTAATTTTATTTCGCTATTTCGTGATATCTTTTTTGTTCCTAGAATTTCTGATAGGGTTTTCCAGGTCTTTTTTATATCACCTCGTAAGTTGGATAATCTGTTCTCATAATACAATTTTTTTGCCCTTCTTATCAGGCTGATCATTAAGCGGGGGTCCACTGTATAACTTTAATTATTAGTTTTAAATTGGCTCAAAACACTGCATAATGAACTGATGCAAACTGTTATTATATTATGGAACATGCCAAACCCCTAAGATTTTTAAAAAAAATACAACTTTTTACTGCAATTCTGCCAATCACATCAATCTTAATTCTTATATATAAATCTTTTGAACACACCAGTCATCTTCCATGAAGGTAGGGTGACCCATTCCCCTCCAAAAAATGAAAATACTTTCACCAACATTCATCCAATCACTTTCTTGGAAGAAGTACAACACGAGTTCAAGCAGCTCCCCGAGCTGGAACACCCCCACCCATACTTCAGAGTACAGGCAGTCTTAATTCAAAATTTTAAATTATATTATTTAACAATAAATTTATATTTACCTTAAGTATTTTGGCAGTTTTAAGATCTTGAGTAAATGGTTGTGCCAACTGCAGCATTACTGCACCAAGGTTAATCATAAAGCCATCAGAAACATAAGTGACACCTTGCAATCCTCCCTGAACATGCCACAAACCAGCACGCCCGCTGTTTGCTGCAAGGCATGATTCTACCCATGTCAACAGTCCAGCCTTGGCCTCTGCTGATACCTGAAATTTAGTAAATTCTATCCATCTTTCTAAAAAAATCTCTGATGTTTTGTCACTTCTATGAACACCTCATGTATGCTAATTTGGCTTTCCCTTATGGAAAGCTATTAATGACTGCTTATATGTAGCAATAAGAATTTGGAAAAGGGCAAAAAATTACCTAAGAAATTATGACAAGTGAGAATGTAGTAGAAGTTAAAAGCAAATGGGCAGAAATAAAGAGAGCAACAAGAGAAGTAATAAAGGAGCAGAGAAATCACACTTCATTTTCCCATACTAATATTGATGGGTAATTTAACAAGATGTAAATCTGACAAACCTTCAGTAACATGTAGAAAATTTTGTAAACCCTGACATTTATATTATTCTGTGCTCGCCATATAGTGTTCTCTGTGTCCTTGTGGACCTGGCCAGGCTGTGATGATGGCTTCTCGAAGAACTCATATGAAGCGCCTAGATGCTTCGTAAGACATGATATACTGAGCAAACTGCCCAGCGGCGTGTTCTGATAAGCTCTGCCAGTCCTGTCCTGATTCACCTCTGAGAAAACAAGAAACTATTTTCTTTGATGCATGAATTTTGGGGTGCCAGGGGTAAATGTAAATGGGGAGCCTTTAATTGAGCTATGTATAGAAAGATTTGGTAATAAGTAATACATATTTTATGAAAAAGAGGATAAATAAATATACAAGGTATGATGTAGCACGTAATGAAAGTAGTTTGTTAGATTATGTATTGGTGGATAAAAGGTTGATGGGTAGGCTCCAGGATGTACATGTTTATAGAGGGGCAACTGATATATCGGATCATTATTTAGTTGTAGCTACAGTTAGAGTAAGAGGCAGATGGGAAGAGGAAGGTGGCAACAACAAGTAAGAGGGAGGTGAAAGTGTATAAACTAAGGGAGGAGGAAGTTCGGGTGAGATATAAGCGACTATTGGCAGAAAGGTGGGCTAGTGCAAAGATGAGTAATGGGGGAGGGTTGAAGAGGGTTGGAATAGTTTTAAAAATGCAGTATTAGAATGTGGGGCAGAAGTTTGTGGTTATAGGAGGGTGGGGGCAGGAGGAAAGAGGAGTGATTGGTGGAATGATGAAGTAAAGGGTGTGATAAAAGAGAAAAAGGTAGCTTATGAGAGGTTTTTACAAAGCAGAAGTGTTATAAGAAGAGCAGAGTAGTATATGGAGAGTAAAAGAAAGGTGAAGAGAGTGGTGAGAGTGTGCAAAAGGAGAGCAGATGATAGAGTGGGAGAGGCACTGTCAAGAAATTTTAATGAAAATAAGAAAAAATTTTGGAGTGAGTTAAACAAGTTAAGAAAGCCTAGGGAAAGTATGGATTTGTCAGTTAAAAACAGAGTAGGGGAGTTAGTAGATGGGGAGATGGAGGTATTAGGTAGATGGCGAGAATATTTTGAGGAACCTTTAAATGTTAAGGAAGAAACAGAGGCAGTAATTTCATGCACTGGTCAGGGAGGTATACCATCTTTTAGGAGTGAAGGAGAGCAGAATGTAAGTGTGGGGGAGGTACGTGAGGCATTACGTAGAATGAAAGGGGGTAAAGCAGCTGGAACTGATGGGATCATGACAGAAATGTTAAAAGCAGGGGGGGATATAGTGTTGGAGTGGTTGGTACTTTTGTTTAATAAATGTATGAAAGAAAGGAAGGTACCTAGGGATTGGCGGAGAGCATGTATAGTCCCTTTATATAAAGGGAAAGGGGACAAAAGAGACTGTAAAAATTATAGAGGAATAAGTTTACTGAGTATACCAGGAAAAGTGTACGGTAGGGTTATAATTGAAAGAATTAGAGGTAAGACAGAATGTAGGATTGCAGAGGAGCAAGGAGGTTTCAGAGTGGGTAGGGGATGTGTAGATCAAGTGTTTACATTGAAGCATATATGTGAACAGTATTTAGATAAAGGTAGGGAAGTTTTTATTGCATTTATGGATTTAGAAAAGGCATATGATAGAGTGGATAGAGGAGCAATGTGGCAGATGTTGCAAGTATATGGAATAGGTGGTAAGTTATTAAATGCTGTAAAGAGTTTTTATGAGGATAGTGAGGCTCAGGTTAGGGTGTGTAGAAGAGAGGGAGACTACTTCCCGGTAAAAGTAGGTCTTAGACAGGGATGTGTAATGTCACCATGGTTGTTTAATATATTTACAGATGGGGATGTAAAGGAAGTAAATGCTAGGGTGTTCGGGAGAGGGGTGGGATTAAATTTTGGGGAATCAAATTCAAAATGGGAATTGACACAGTTACTTTTTGCTGATGATACTGTGCTTATGGGAGATTCTAAAGAAAAATTGCAAAGGTTAGTGGATGAGTTTGGGAATGTGTGTAAAGGTAGAAAGTTGAAAGTGAACATAGAGAAGAGTAAGGTGATGAGGGTATCAAATGATTTAGATAAAGAAAAATTGGATATCAAATTGGGGAGGAGGAGTATGGAAGAAGTGAATGTTTTCAGATACTTGGGAGTTGACGTGTCGGCGGATGGATTTATGAAGGATGAGGTTAATCATAGAATTGATGAGGGAAAAAAGGTGAGTGGTGCGTTGAGGTATATGTGGAGTCAAAAAACGTTATCTATGGAGGCGAAGAAGGGAATGTATGAAAGTATAGTAGTACCAACACTCTTATATGGGTGTGAAGCTTGGGTGGTAAATGCAGCAGCGAGAAGACGGTTGGAGGCAGTGGAGATGTCCTGTTTAAGGGCAATGTGTGGTGTAAATATTATGCAGAAAATTCGGAGTGTGGAAATTAGGAAAAGGTGTGGAGTTAATAAAAGTATTAGTCAGAGGGCTGAAGAGGGGTTGTTGAGGTGGTTTGGTCATTTAGAGAGAATGGATCAAAGTAGAATGACATGGAAAGCATATAAATCTATAGGGGAAGGAAGGTGGGGTAGGGGTCGTCCTCGAAAGGGTTGGAGAGAGGGGGTAAAGGAGGTTTTGTGGGCAAGGGGCTTGGACTTCCAGCAAGCATGCATGAGCATGTTAGATAGGAGTGAATGGAGACGAATGGTACTTGGGACCTGACGATCTGTTGGAGTGTGAGCAGGGTAATATTTAGTGAAGGGATTCAGGGAAACCGGTTATTTTCATATAGTCGGACTTGAGTTCTGGAAATGGGAAGTACAATGCCTGCACTTTAAAGGAGGGGTTTGGGATATTGGTAGTTTGGAGGGATATGTTGTGTATCTTTATATGTGTATGCTTCTAAACTGTTGTATTCTGAGCACCTCTGCAAAAACAGTGATAATGTGTGAGTGTGGTGAAAGTGTTGAATGATGATGAAAGTATTTTTTAATTTTTTGGGTCACCCTGCCTCGGTGGGAGATGGCCAACTTGTTGGGAGAAAAAAGAAAAAAAAAATGACTATTCAGCTTACATAAAGATTTTTTCACAGTGAATTATCAAGCAGCTTAAAAATTACCAAACTGGCATGTTAAACTACTGCAAGACATACATAAGGAACCATAGAATAGATGAGGCGAAGAAAAAAAAAAGATGGGTGGTGCAATGAGGCACCTGTGGAAACAAAACTTTAACCACAGAGGCAAAACGAGGACTGTACAAGAGCATAATGGTACAACTCTGTTAAATGGGTACGAGGTATGGGCTTTAAATATTGCACTAAGAGAAGGTTGAAGACAGCAGAAGTGCCATGATTGAGGGTAATGTGTGGTGTGAACATTATGCAGAGAATTCAGAACATAGAAATTAGATGGTGTGAGGTTACCAGTTATAATTCAGAGGTCTGGGGGAAGGGGTTGTTAGGTGATATTGGCATTTAGAGAGGATGGAACAGAATACAATGACCAAGAGGATGTATAAATCGGAGGCAGAAGGAAGCAGTTGTCCCCAGGAAGGGTTGAAGGGAGAAGGAAAAGGTCAAGTGTCATGGGCTTGAGCATCCAGTCTTGTGTGAGCATGTTAGATTGGAGCAGACACAAGTGGTTGTTATGGTTTGATGGGCTGTTAATAGTGTGAGCATGGTAACATGTATGAAGTGGTTTGATGGGCTGTTAATAGTGTGAGCATGGTAACATGTATGAAGAGATTCAGGGAAACAATACTAGAGTGTCCTGCAGGTGGGAAGCAGAGTACAGTAGGACCCCCGTATCTGTGGGGGACACGTACCAAGACCTACCGCAGATACCCGAAACTGTGGATAGTAGCAAACCCTATACATGTATTTAAATAAATTTTCATTTACATACATACCTATGATAAAGTTTGATAAATTATGCACAATAAGTCAAGAATTAGCACTTTTTCACTGATGGGAAGCACTTCACAACTTCTCTTTGGTTTTGAAGAACTGTCACTATCACTAGTTTTTTTTACTTTGGAGTCATTATTAAGTAAAATTAAGGGTTATTTTTGGGCCAGGGTTAACTGTGGACAACTGAAACCATGGAAATCAGACTTGCAGATATAGCAGTCCTACTGTACCTACACTCTGAAGAAGGTGTGGGGATGTCACAGTTTGGAGGGTAATTTGAACTGTCATCTCTGTGCACTTCTGGCAAGACAGCTATTGAATGAATAATGGTGATGTGTTTACTTTTCTAGGTGATCACCTTACCTCTGTGGGAGACAGCCGACATTAAAAAAAAAAAGTTTTGCATGTTGGTAAACACTGGTGCTTTCTGACGGGATACTTCAGTGACAGAATAAATTTTAATTTCTTTAACAAGATCTTGGAGCAAGCTACTGTTTAGTGTATACCTTACTGTATATAAACTATAATAACACTGAATTATGCCTGTTGACAACCCAGTAGAATACAAGTTATTCAGGCAAGTTAATACAGAAAGTGTGTCATGTTAAATTTTTCTACGAAACTGCACGAAAAAATTCATATCTATATAATTATCAATGCACAGCAGTTACGAGACAAATTATTCCTTGAATATTCTCAGCACATGTAGAATATGATACCTATGCAACACTTATGAAATTTAATCGAGAGATGTTCTGACCAATGGAGGTTTTTCAACACAATAAAAGAAGCCCCTAGTGGTTGAAACATCTAATTAAATGTCATAATTGTTGCATCTGTGTATCTATTTCACAGTTTGTCGGTATTATCATACCTGAACGTTTATCAGCACGTGTAGCTCATTTTGCTTACTTTCAGGGGTCCTGACAAGGATGTTTGCTAGGTAAGGTGATGAAGCATAGAATTCTATTATATCCACCAAATGGTAATCTACTGCCATGAGGGAGCTCTGGTCTAGTTGTTTGGTCACATCATCAATAAGCTGATCAAATAATGGAGGAGGAGTTGTGCCTTGTTCATCTAGATGCTTGATCAGCTCATAGGCAAGTTCCTCCACAGCAGATTTCTGACCCAATTCTTTCAAGAGGATCTGGCATAGCTGTCGGTCTGGGTACTGGCCACGGTAGAGTTCGGGCTGTTCCAAAGCTGTGGCAAGGTTGGTTATCACGGCTGCCTGCACCTACAATACAAAAAAATGCTTATTATATTACAGATTTTTAACTCAACAGCCATCTCCTACCAAGAACAAAAAGGCACAATACCACAACTGGGACAATACAAAAGTAATCCTCACACAGGAGGGTGAAGCTTATGACAACATTTCGGTCCAACTTGGACCATTTGCAAGTCACAAGCTTCTCTCTCCTACTGTGGGTTATTTATGTATCTCCTACCAAGGGAAGGTGACCCAAAAGTGTGCTGAGATCATTCAGATACCCTCCAACTGCAACATCCTAACCATTCCTTCAGAGTGAGGCACTGCCCTTCCCACTTCCAGAACTCAAGTCTGCTGCTATTTACACTAAATTTTTTTTACCTAGCTATACTCATAACATCTTTTATTTTCTGGGAACTGCCCACATTCCTCAGCATGCAACAAAACAACAGGTGCTAAGTGAAATCATGATGCTATGAAATACAAACTGTAAGATCGAATATTATTAAATTCTAGCCAGTTCTGAATGAAAGTAAACTACTAAGCAATTGGGCAGAATCAAGAAAAATCATTTCTGGCAGAAGTCTTACTGATCTTGTGAGGGATATGAAAATATTATTCATCAGAGGTAAGAGTCGTGCAAGTTACAACCGCCACAGTTAGTTAACACCTCGTGGTAATTACTGTACTAAATCTACACAATACAGGCAGGCCCTATTTTACAGCGCTTCGCTTTACAGTGTTTTGCTAATACAGCAGTTTTCAATTAAACGTATATCTATTCTTCATTTATTCAGACTTCCTACAATAAATATGTTCGTCACTCACTATAAGCTAAGGACGAAAATATCTTAAGGTAAGCAATGCGTGTACTGTATGTGCATTTTTTAGGCCTAGCTATATTGTTCACTTAATATATGATAGTGTAAACATGTTATCAGGCTTTTAATGTATTTGAAAGTGAAAAAGCCTATGAATCAGTTTACAGTGACATCTGCTTTACAGCGGTAGCCCAGAACCTAACCTGCTGTATAAGTGGGGCCTTCCTGTATTTACGAGATTACAGTGGATCCCCGAGTTTCGTGATTAATCTGTTCCAGAGAGTCTGTCGAATGGTGAAATTCACGATTGGCAAATCCATTTTCCACATAAGAAATAATGGAAATCCAATCAATCCATTTCAGACACCCAAAAGTATTAACCCTTTGACTGTTGCAACCCCAAATCCTGAGGTGTCTCCTGGTGTCGAAAAATTTTAGAAAGAAAAAAATCTTATGAAATGATAATCTTTTACTGATGGTAATGACACCAAAAGAACGAAATATGATGGAAAACTTACAGAATTACGCTCACGCGAACTTAGCGACCTCGGTGATATTTACGAATCGGCGATTTCGCCCACTTTGAGCCCTATTTTTGGCTAATTCCATTGCTCCAGTCGACCAAACTCATACCTATTTCTTTAGAACTCCATTTGTTCTATTGATTGAGTACAAGAAACTGCCCATTTACCGATTTCAACTACCCAATAACGTGATCAGAACTTTGCAATTTGGCCAATTTCACGCAAATTAAAAAATATAATTTCAAAATAGGGTCCAGAATGAACAATGCAGACATTCCTGGCACTAAAATAACATTTCTTTGTTCATCAGTCATGTCTCCAGGCCCCTCTGATATTACTCTTGCTTTCTATTTTGAATTTTTATTCAAACAAAAAATAGCAGATATACTGTTATGCAGACTACTACATTATTGTAATAATTGTATAAATAATATCAACCCATTCATGACTGCATATTAGAATGCCCAGTTGGACATTTATTGGACAAAGACGTTTGTTTACTTTTGAACATTGGCAAAAATCAAACATTTCCCCTACTTTGAGCTCCATTTCATTGTAAAACCAATCAAAATCACCTCTATTTCTATGTTTTCCATTCTATAGAATGAGACCAAGAAAACGAGAATATAACCATAAATACTATATGAAAATACACCACAAAGTCGGTGTTTTAATCCAAAAACACGGTCGGAGTTTTTTTTTCTCATTATGCACTGCATGCTGCAGGATTTTTTTCACATAGTGCACACTGACCACACAGACCCATTCTTTCACATGTGGACCTACCAGCTTTTTCCTGCTTGATTTGAAGCCGCTAGAATTTTTGAGTACATATACGTCAAACGCGGTGGCTCGTAAGACGTATATACGTATGTGACCGAAACAGTCAAAGGGTTAACAAAATTTTTTTAAAGATTAAATATAGATTTACATACAGAAAGCAATGACAAATAAATATAAAGCACTAATAAAATGGATAAATGAACATTTAACATCTAACTTACTTTTATTGATTCTTGTTAGTGTATGGAAGACAAGTAGGAGGCGAGAGGGAGGAGAGTTTATTATGCTTCAATATGACACTAATATCTCTATAGCTTATTTATCTATCAAATTTATGTAATATGACATAATAAACAAGATTAATAACACACAAACCATGATATATATATTCTAGAATAATGTATGCGAGGAGTAAGTGGTGGAAGTGTTGTTGTTGGGTTTATAAGGCCCACTGAGAGAAGCCATACACACTAGTGGTAGTGGAGGCAGCAGCAGCAGAAGCCACCAACACTATTCACACTTAAACAATGTTTTTTTTTTTTTTTTTTTTTCAACAAGTCGGCCGTCTCCCACCGAGGCAGGGTGACCCAAAAAAGAAAGAAAATCCCCAAAAAGAAAATACTTTCATCATCATTCAACACTTTCACCACACTCGCACATTATCACTGCTTTTGCAGAGGTGCTCAGAATACAACAGTTTAGAAGCATATACGTATAGAGATACACAACATATCCCTCCAAACTGCCAATATCCCAAACCCCTCCTTTAAAGTGCAGGCATTGTACTTCCTGGAAATGGGAAGTACTGTTAAACAATGTATGTAATTTATATACAGTGGACCCTCGACTAACGCTATTAATCCGTTCCTGAGAGCTCATCGTTAGTCAAAATAATCGTTAGTCAAGTTAATTTTCCCCATAAGAAATAATGGAAATCAAAATAATCCGTGCAAGACACCCAAAAGTATTGAAAAAAAAATTTTTTAACACATGAAATATTAATTTTAATACACACAAACTGAAGAAGACATGCACAGTTACATGACACTTACCTTTATTGAAGATCTGGTGATGATTGATGGGATGGGAAGAGGGGATTGTGTTGATGGTCTTAGTGTTTAGAAGGGAAATCCCCTTCCATTAGGACTTGAGGTGGCAAGTCCTTTTTCGGGGTTACTTCCCTTCTTTTAATGCCACTAGGACCAGCTTGAGAGTCACCGGACCTCTGTCGCACAACATATCTGCCCATAGAGGCCTGTACCTCCCGTTCCTTTATGACATTCCTAACGTGTTTCACAACATTGTCAGTGTCACCATTAAACACTTGTTCAGGTTTCAGTCCTTCACTGTCTATGTACTCCTTGAATTCCTGCACAAATTTTTCAGCTGCTTTCTGGTCCAAACTGGCAGCCTCACCATGCCTTATCACACTATGTATACCACTATGATTCTTAAATCTCTCAAGCCAACCTTTGCTGGCCTTAAATTCACTCACATCACCACTAGTTGCTGGCATTTTTCTAATTAAATCGTCATGCAACTTCCTAGCCTTTTCACCTATGATCGCTTGAGAGATGCTACCTCCTGCTATCTGTTTTTCGTTTATCCATACCAATAACAGTCTCTCAACATCTTCTATCACTTGCGATCTCAGTTTCGAAAACATAGTTGCACCTTTGGCAAGAACAGCTTCCTTGATTGCCGTTTTCTTGGCCACAATAGTAGCGATGGTTGATTGGGGTTTTGTGTACAGCCTGGCCAGCTCGGAGACATGCACTCCACTTTCATACTTAGCAATGATCTCTTTCTTCATATCCATAGTAATTCTCACCCTTTTTGCTGTAGGGTTGGCACTAGAAGCTTTCTTGGGGCCCATGGTGACTTATTTTGCAGGTGCAATCACTAAAAAGGCTGTGATAATATGAAATGTTCCGATTGTATGTTTGGAAGCGACCGCGGTGGCTGGCTGGCTTGTAAACACTGGCCAGAAGTGGATGCGTCTCAGACGGAAGGAATAGTGTTGGTCGAGTTTTTTAGAGCTAATCGAGGCAAAATTTTTGCGATAAAATGTATCGCTAGTCAGATTTATCGTTAATCGATGCCATCGCTGGTCGAGGGTCCACTGTATAAGAAATATTTACAATTTATAAATAAGAAATATTTACATTTTAATTTATAAATAAGAAATATTTGCACTTACTTTGGAGGAGATGTTAGTTTAATTAGTTAGTTTGATGGAGGAGATTCTGGCAGAGGTTTAGGGTGGTCGAAGATAGCAGGGCGGCGTATATTCATTGGCCCTATACACCTCGAACAACGTTGGAGAGTTACTTTCATGTCGTTTTTCCATCACTTAATCGCTTAACTTACTTGCTACACTGTTAATTCTACGTTTTATTGCTGGCTGGCACTATAGCCTTTATTGATAACTGCTGCTTTAGTATCCTCCACTTTGGTACTTTGCTATGAGTTTTTTCTTGAATTCTATTGTGTTTCTTTCCTTCTCTACCAAAGGGCTGGCACTAGAAGCTTTCTTTGGGCCCATGGTGGCTTATTTAGCAGTTGCCCGCACAAAAAACAATGGATTATTATGAAATGTATCGTATGAACCCGTGGGGTGATGGTCACTCGCTGGTATACACTGGCACACTGAGTGTGAATGGTGCGGGAGACTGGCTTTGTGTACGCGCTGACAGCGAACGCGTACTGGATGGTCGCCGGATCATGAGACCAACCACGAACCGCGAAGCTAAATTTTCGCGAAAAAAGTTGCCAAAAGTGGGATTTCACGAAAGTCGCGGCTGCCGAATGGCGGGGGTCCACTGTGCAATATTTCACTTTCTATTGCTTCGTATTAACCCTTTCAGGGTCTGTGCCGTAGATCTACAGCTTTACGTTCAGGGTCCAAACCGTAGATCTATGCCAAAATCCCAGCGGCGTCAAATTTAGCACGAAAAGGCTGGTAGGCCTACATGTAAGAGAACGGGTCTGTGTGCGCCGTAAACAAAAACTCTAGGCACCCGCATAGCATTGTGGGAATGCCGGCTCAGTTACCTTTGTTCACCATGCCTAGTCGCAAGGCAGTTCTCACTCCAAGGAAAATTGGGACTCTCCTCTTCTTATCTGATAGTTCTGACTCTGATGGAAGTGGAAATGAAGACGAATTCTTTGACTTTGATCAGTTAGTGACCGAAAGGAATAACCAGGATATCGATAATAGTGCAGAAAACCCTGACGATCCTCAACCTTCTACCTCTGGTGTGGGCACGCCTCAGTCACATTCAGTTGTACCTCATCCCAAAAGAAAGCTATTATTTTCGCGTGGCCAGGCCTCTGGGTTCAGTAATGATGATGATAGTGATGTGGATTGTGATTTTATTGCTCTTGACGATCATTCGAGTAGTGATACTGAGGAAACATTCACCAGTGAAACGTTGGTATATACGCCGCCACATGCGCTCGGGTAGTGTTCCCTATGCAGTGCCCAGGGGATGGAGTACATCCCATGGCCCTACACCAGGAATAGCCAGTGAAAGTGAGGATGATGTGGCTACACTTGACATGGATAGACCACAGGCATCAGTAGGTGGTGGTAGTGATAGTAGTGCCACGGCCATGTATGACTCACCAGCCCAGGCTGGGACCCACGCTGCTGACTCCGCAGTTCAAGGACAAAGTGGAGCATCAGCCACCAGCCCACCACAACCACAACTACCAGCACAGCCAGCTTATGATGTCCAGTATCCACCAGCAAACCGTATCTGGGATTGGCAGCAAAATCCCAGTTTTGTTCCCCAGCCCCAACAGTTTGATGACTCTCAAAGTGGAATTCTACCTACTTGTCCCCTTGGAAACACTGCAAATGAACTGGAATTCTTTGAACTATTCTTTGACCAGCCATTGATGGAAACTATTGTCAGGGAAAGTAACAGGTATGTATTTTGAGTACACCATGGCAAATACGATCATATCACCACAGTCAAGACTACATCGGTGGAAAGAGACAACTGTTGCAGAAATGTATTTGCTCTTTGCAACAATAATGCTTATGCCTCATGTCTATAAGCATAATATAAAATCATACTGGTCCACAGATCAGCTAATTTATACCCTGGTCTTCGGTGAAATCATCCCAGTGAACAGGTTTATCTTACTGTTACGTATGTTGCACTTCTCTGACAAAACCAGGCCTGACAGAAGTGACAGGTTATACAAGATTAGAAATGTTTTTATGTATCTGAAACAAAAGTTCAACATGTACTTTTATCATTTCAAAAATCTTTTACTTGACGAGTCTGATTTTGTTCAAAGGTAGACTGTCGTTCAAACAGTATATACCAAGCTGTTTGTACTCTGTGACTGTGACAGTGGCCTGGTATTGGATATTGTTGTATACACGGGAAGTAAAACATTGAAAGATACCAGGATGTTATTGGGTATCTCAGGTGACGTAGTGAGAAGCATGATGGCACCTTATCTTGGTAAGGGGCATACATTATATACTGATAACCCGTACACAAGCCCCTTACTCAGTGATTTATTGCGAGTGAACATGACAGATGTGTGTGGTACAGTACGTTCTAATCATAAACATATGCCCAGGTTCAACGCAGGCACTCGTGGTTAAGAGGTGCAGGTGTTTACTGCCAATGACATCATGGCATTACGGTGGCATGACAAACGAGATGTCACATTGTTAATAACCATTCACCGTAACGAAATGCAAGACAGTGGCAAAGTTGATAAGAGTGACTAATGAACGTATTCAAAAACCAGTGACAGTGATTGATTATACACAAAACATGCACTTGGTCGACAAATGTGACATGCAGATTGGCTTTGTTGATTGTGTTCGTAAGAGTTACAAGTAGTATGTGAAACTTTTCTTCTATCTCAGCCATTTCAATGCTCAATGCATATATGTACCAAGTGAAGATTGGCAACAGACCACTGTATGGTGAATTTTGTTTGTCTGCTGTCAGACAACTCATAATGAAATACCAGGTAACAACACCTGCCATACAAAACTGTCCTCGAACTCCTCAGGATATACCCAAGCGTTTGAGGAGGGAAGGTGATCACTTCATAATACAGCTTCCTGCAACTAAGAAGAAATTTGCTCAGAAGAGATGTGTTGTCTGTGCACAAACAAAACGATGGCAACAAAGATGCAAAGACACTCGGTTTATGTGCGAGGAATGCAAGGTACCTCTGTGCATGGTGCCTTGTTTCAAGGAGTTCCACAAGCTGTAGCAGTTCTAAAAACATGTCCAGTGTTTGTACATATGTAAATATATGATAGAACATTAGTATTATACAATATTTGTGCATGTTTATTGTAATGAACAAAAGTGGTAAACAATATTATAATAATAACTTTAGTGTGGTTGTGTTCAATACAGTGAGTTTATATATATACACTATATACAGTACTGGTCTCACAGGCCACAAATGTACTAGGAAAAGAAAAAAAATAGAAAAGAAAAGAAAAAAGTATAAAAAATGTAAAATAAAGAAATGTGAGTTTGCGGAAATCGCCGATGTTGCTGCCACCCGGTCATTTTGGGTCAACTTCTCGCCTCTGTATCTTGGTAAGTACTGATTAGAACATTTTTTTGGGGTTTTATTACCTTCAAAACAATATATACTCTTTAATTCTGTAAGAAAAAATCTTTTTTTTTTTTTTTCAAAATTTCTTGGACACTGGGGCACCCCTTCCGATTTTGGCCTTGGACCCTGAAAAGGTTAACGATTACTATTTAGATTAATCTTTGTCAATATATCTGTACTGTATGTTGAGTTATAGAAATAAAGTATAAATGTTCTAATTTTTTTTTTTAACAAAGTTTCTAAACTATTTTGAGCATTTATAATTTTTTTTATATTTAACCCTTTCAGGGTTCAGAGGCCAAATTTCAAAGTGCACACCAGGGTCCAAAAATTTAAAAAAAAAAAAAAGTTATTTTTTCTTATGAAATGGTAGAGAATCTTTTTCTGAAGGTAATAAAACAAAAATTTGATGGAAAATTGATGAAACTATGCTCTTGCGAATTTTGATGTGTCAGCGATATTTATGAATCGGCGATTTTGCCGACTTTGACTCCCATTTTAGGCCAATTACATTATTCCAGTCGACCAAATTCTTAGCTATTTCACTAGTATTACTTCTATTGATTGAGCACAAGAAATCGCCAAGTCAACTGTTTCAACTACAAATTAAAGTGATTGGGAATTGGTAATTTGGCCAATTTAACACAAAGTTCAAAATATTCCAATTTCAAAATAGGGTCCAGAATAAGCAATGTAAGTATTCCTGGCACTAAACTAACATTTCCTCTGTTCATTAGTTACGTTTTGAGGCTTTACAAATGAATTCCATTTTGATTTTTTATTCACAATGAATTTTTATTCAAACCAAAAAATAGAAGACTTACTGTTATGCAATATTGTAATAATTGTATAAATATCACCACATTTGAGAATGTATATTAGACCCACCAGCTGGTGTGTATTAGACGTGTGAGGTCATTTGTTTACTCTTGAACATCGGGAAAAATTTAACACTTCCGCTACTTTGAGCTCAGTTTCAAGCCATTTCCAGTGCTAAAACCAATCAAAATCATCTCTATTTCTGTAATATATCTTCTGTTCTATCAAATGAGACCAAGAAATCGCAAATTATAAAAAACATACAAAAAAACACTGCAAAGTCGCTGTTTTAATAAAAAATCACGGTCTCAGTTTTTTTTCTCTCATTATACACTGTGTGCTGCAGGATTTGTTTTATGTGGTGCACACATACTACACAGATGTATTCTCTCATCTCTAGGCCCAAATTTGCCATTCACAGCTTATCAGAGCGAGCTGAGCTCATGGCGTAGATCCGTGTTATTCACTAATTTTTGCAAGAGAGCCACTTTGGTTAAACACATTGATTGAGAGAGCCTCAGCTACTGCAAGTTAGCATAACTCAACTAAATTAAGTAGTACTGAGCTGCTAGTGAAATATAGTAAATGAGAAAAATTAGACATGGTAATATTAGCCTTTATATCTTGTTATTGGTGGCTCGCGAGCCGCGCAATGAATACCACTGGCATAGATCTACGGTTTGGACCCTGAACGTAAAGCCGTAGATCTACGGCACGGACCCTGAAAGGGTTATCACTGCCTATACATTTTGTAGCCAAGGTTAAGATACAGTATGTATAATAATTTACTGATCAACAAGGTATAATAAGAAAATGTAAAAAATATAGATTTTTTTTTTTTTATTATCACACTGGCCGATTCCCACCAAGGCAGGGTGGCCCGAAAAAGAAAAACTTTCACCATCATTCACTCCATCACTGTCTTGCCAGAAGGGTGCTTTACACTACAGTTTTTAAACTGCAACATTAACACCCCTCCTTCAGAGTGCAGGCACTGTACTTCCCATCTCCAGGACTCAAGTCCGGCCTGCCGGTTTCCCTGAACCCCTTCATAAATGTTACTTTGCTCACACTCCAACAGCACGTCAAGTATTAAAAACCATTTGTCTCCATTCACTCCTATCAAACACGCTCATGCATACCTGCTGGAAGTCCAAGCCCCTCGCACACAAAACCTCCTTTATCCCCTCTCTCCAACCTTTCCTAGGCCGACCCCTACCCCGCCTTCCTTCCACTACAGACTGATACACTCTTGAAGTCATTCTGTTTCGCTCCATTCTCTCTACATGTCCAAACCACCTCAACAACCCTTCCTCAGCCCTCTGGACAACAGTTTTGGTAATCCTGCACCTCCTCCTAACTTCCAAACGAATTCTCTGCATTATATTCACACCACACATTGCCCTCAGACATGACATCTCCACTGCCTCCAGCCTTCTCCTCGCTGCAACATTCATCACCCATGCTTCACACCCATATAAGAGCGTTGGTAAAACTATACTCTCATACATTCCCCTCTTTGCCTCCAAGGACAAAGTTCTTTGTCTCCACAGACTCCTAAGTGCACCACTCACTCTTTTTCCCTCATCAATTCTATGATTCACCTCATCTTTCATAGACCCATCCGCTGACACGTCCACTCCCAAATATCTGAATACATTTACCTCCTCCATACTCTCTCCCTCCAATCTGATATTCAATCTTTCATCACCTAATCTTTTTGTTATCCTCATAACCTTACTCTTTCCTGTATTCACCTTTAATTTTCTTCTTTTGCACACCCTACCAAATTCATCCACCAATCTCTGCAACTTCTCTTCAGAATCTCCCAAGAGCACAGTGTCATCAGCAAAGAGCAACTGTGACAACTCCCACTTTGTGTGTGATTCTTTATCTTTTAACTCCACGCCTCTTGTCAAGACCCTCGCATTTACTTCTCTTACAACCCCATCTATAAATATATTAAACAACCACGGTGACATCACACATCCTTGTCTAAGGCTTACTTTTACTGGGAAATAATTTCCCTCTTTCCTACATACTCTAACTTGAGCCTCACTATCCTCGTAAAAACTCTTCACTGCTTTCAGTAACCTACCTCCTACACCATACACTTGCAACATCTGCCACATTGCCCCCCTATCCACCCTGTCATACGCCTTTTCCAAATCCATAAATGCCACAAAGACCTCTTTAGCCTTATCTAAATACTGTTCACTTATATGTTTCACTGTAAAAATATAGATATTGCCTATAATTTTTTTTGAGGGGACCAAGTATCAGATTATATTTGTTAACAGACTGAAGCCTGAATACTTAACATTCCTCAGGCACTGAATGATACACATTTAATATTTCCCCATGAATAACAAAAATGCATAATTTTTTAAAGGACCAGCTGTCTCCCAATGAGGCTGGGCGACTTAAGAAGAAAAACTTTTCTTTTTTCTTTTTACATTTAGTAATTGATACAGGAGGAGTTATCAGCTCCTTCCTCCTGGCATTTTAGTCGCCTCTTATGACACACGTCTTACGGAGGAAAAATTCTCTTCCACTTCCCCATGGAGAAATAATAATAAATAATAGGTAAAAGGCTGGTAGACAGGAACTGCCCAGGGAGGTAATACCGTCCTGTCAAGCGAATGTAAAACAGAAGCCTGTAATTGTTTTACACGATGGTAGGATTGCAGGTGTCTTTTTTCTGTCTCAAACATGCAAGATTTCAGGTACATCTTGCTAATTCTACTTACAATTAGGTCACACTACACATGCACATACAAGCATATATATATAGATACATCCATCTGGGTTTTCTTCTATTTTCTTACTAGTTCTTGTTCTTGTTTATTTCCTCTTATCTCCATGGGGAAGTGGAACAGAATTCTTCCTCTGTAAGCCATACGTGTTGTAAGAGGTGACTAATATGCCGGGAACAAGGGGCTAGCAACCCCTTTTCCTGTATACATTACTCAAGTTAAAAAGAGAAACTTTTGTTTTTGTTTTGGGCCTCCCCTGCTTCAGTGGGATACGGCCGGTTTGTTGAAAGAAAGAACATAAATATTAATGGCAACAAAGTGAAGTACTGACCTGTTTGGCTACATGAGAGAGAGGAGTGTCTCTGGCTGCCCAGCATCTGTCATACACTTCACTAAGGTACACTACAACCTCTACTCTTCCAGCCTCCTCTCTACCCTCACGCCCAAGCCCTACTACATGAGAATTTGGGTTTTCTAGCAGCAACCGGTCAAAGAGCAGGAGCTGGATAGTGTCTGTAGTGAGGTTTTCACTGTCATTTAGCAGCACCCGTGGGGAGGAGTATGGTCCAGGTCTAGTGGTCACCAGCAGTAAATCTTCAAGGAAGTCTGTTGTGCTTAGCCCTCTGCCATTAGATGACCTGTAAGATGTAACATATACAGTGTACATGAACAAAAGTAATAAGAATCTCCCAATCCCATGGGCACTGTACAGTAGTACAATTTTTACATTAAAACTCACATAAAGAGCAAAAAGGCACAATACTGTGACTGGAACAATACACAAATAACCTTCACATAAGAGAAAAAAAATTGTGACGACGTTTCGGTCTCACTTAGACCATTAACTAGTCACACTAATTAATGGCCCAAGTTGGACTGAAAAGTAGTCATAAGTTTCTTTCTCCTATGTGTGGGTTATTTGTGTATAGAACTTACATATCTAGTTGCATCTGCTACTTCATCTTAAAAATAATTCCTTTTGCTCACACTTAAGGAATTCAGTGCTCTCCTGTTTATTTGTTTGTAGTTGTGGAGCTTGAGTTTCTGCTTCTTGAATTTGGCATCCACTTGTGTTCCCTCTTCTTGGTCTCTACTCTGCTCAATGTCATTGTTAAATTACCTACTTGTAGTTACAACAACAGAGCAATGCTCACAGTTTCATTTTTTTTTTTAATTTTCTAGGTGATGCACTTCCTACACCTACTGTTATCCTCATCTCATTGTTCTACTGAACAGTGAGGCACAACTTTCTAGTAATGTATTCTTTTGATACCACTCTTCCTCTGTACAACTGTAGCCTCTTGTCTTCCCTCTCGACTGTTTAGTGGTTTTATTTATTTTTTCATATGTTTTTATGACCTTGTATGTAGTTGTGTTTTTCCTCCAATCTGCCAACAAAGGCATTTCTTATCATTTCATCCTTTCTTCATATCTCACTTAGTCCATTTTCTCTGAGTGGAAATTACACTACTGCTGTATATTTAAATTTTGAGCTAACATACAGCATGAGCAATTTTTCTTCTTTTTTCCCAGTTACACAGTACTAGTATATTACTGAAATGCTGTTTTGTAGTTTGGCTGTATAGCACACAAGTTCTCACAGGCTTATTTACAGAACAGTGCTTGTTCTTCCAGTAACAATCAATTCACAAAAAACTCTTGGTGGAGTGTATTCATTTACTATTACTACTGAAAGCTTTTGTTCTGGATTTTTGGTATTAGAATTCTGACAATTTTTATTTTGAAATTTAATAACTGCAGCTTGAAGTGTTCTTTTGTGAATATCTCCTCCTCCTCTTTTTTACTCTCTCTTTTCCACGATGAGCAGTTTTCCTTGGATGATTATTGTTATAACCATGGGGAGTGCTAAACCCATAGGATTATACAGCACATATGGGGGGGAGGGATGGAAGGTATTCAGGTTCAATTCAGGGAACTGGAGCACAGATTAAATTCCCTAGATCAAAGCCTCTCACTAGCATTGAGGAACCTCCCTTGAGAGGATTCCTTAATTTTGGTTTAATTTCTATATATGTATCCTGTTTGTTGTCCTGAAAAACCATGTGACTGGTTTTACTTACAGTCAACACACTTACTATACTTAAGAGACACACACCTGAGTAAGTAAAGATGGAAATGAGCCAAGTCTTAAATAATTTTTACTAATTAAAACATTTCTAACTAAGAGTGAATATTCAGACTCACATTTCATCAGTGATAAGATCTACTTTGACACACAGCATATAAACTATTAATTCCACATTATGTACCTTCTGTGCAAATCTTTGATGGTGTCTGAGTTGAAGTGGTCATCTTGCTGTTGCTGCCGCTTGCTAAACTCCTCTGCATCATTCACCGAGCAGAACAATGCAGCAAATGGATTATCTTGTAACTTCTTCGACATCTTGCAAGTCTGAAAATGTATTTTATATAAACAATTACACATGGATGCAGTACTGTGAACAGCTACACTTTGAAGTAAAGCTTTTTAACAAGAAAAAGTGTTCAGAAGGGAGCTCATACTCAAAGCAAAAACTAAGGCAACAAATAGTTTATTTTTTGTAATTATGGTACAGTAGATGTTCTATTATTCTATTAACAAGGCAAAGAGTGCAACAGGGATTACAAATAATAGAGTATGAAACTGTACAGTGTATCAAAATTTTTGGTAATGCTTGTGTAGTTTGGTGGAGCACACAAGTGTGCATGGTTTGAAACCATACATCAGTGCTGCATATCTGATCCAAAAAAATTAAAACAGTTCATTACTAATTAAAAAAAATTGCATCTAAATAAAAATTTCACATTTCTTATATTTCTACCAAAACAAGCATGCACCAAAATTACATGAATTCGATGTTTCAAAGATTTTTTTATTTTTATAAAATTTGGCCAACCTTACTTACAGCTACTCAATGTAGGTACATCAGTGTTTTGGTACCGACAGAAGCTTTATCTTTCTCATGAATGGCTGTAGTTCTTACTAATGTTGCTAGATAAATAAATGCATGATACTAGCTATCAATGACTTGACATTAAACTGATTAGATATCCACAGCAAATGTCACAGTTAATAATTCTTTCAAGGTGTTTAAGGCTCAACTGGTAGTGGCCTCTGTTCTTGCACTGGGAGACTAGGATTTGATCTCTGGATGAGCGGAAATGTTGGGCAAGTATCCTAACACCTGTTATCCCTAGTCACTTATCAGTAAGTAGCCTATTAGTGTGGGTGGCATCCTGTAAGAAAAGATTAAAGGACCCAATGAAAATAAGCCAGATAGTCTGATGATATGGCTTTATTGGGTTACTCTGGGCTGCTAACCCTCCGGGTTAATACAGTGGACCCCCGCTTAATGATCACCTCCCAATGCGACCAATTATGTAAGTGTATTTATATAAGTGCATTTGTACATGTATGTTTGGGGGTCTGAAATGGACTAATCTACTTCACAATATCCCTTATGGGAACAAATTCGGTCAGTACTGGCACCTGAACATACTTCTGGAATGAAAAAATATCGTTAACTGGGGGTCCACTGTAATTGGAAAAAAATCTTGTCTTTCACCAGAGCTACAGTTACTGATTCTTCATGAAGTACTTTACCTTAAAACAGTAAAGTGGCCATTGAACTAACAAAGGTATACACAACACAGTCAAGTTATTTTGTTGTTTTAACTTTTTAAGTTTAAAAATAAGATATTACAAGGACTTCAATGGAAATAAGTCACTGATTTTTTTGGAGTTATCCTGGGTAATTTGTTTTACTATGTATGATAATTGTACTTATGCATACCTATACCTAAATATACTTAGATATCTTTAACATCTCATTCAAGTGAAATAAGTGTGGCTTGTCACTGTATTTATTACAGCGGGTCTACAAGCCAGGCTAAACCAACAAGCCAGGCTAAACCAGCTATGTATTCTTTACCTTAGTTACGTTGTCATGTACAGAAATATTACATATAATCAACCTGACATTAAAAATTATAAATTATTATATTGCTAGTCATTATTTAAACAAGAAAAAAAAAATTGACATTGAAGACTTAATATAGAATGTTGCTACAATAAGCCGATAAACTGCAAACACGAGACTAAAACTTATGACTATGTTTCGGTCCGACATGAATCATTAATTAGTCACAGAGAAGCATGAAGGGAAGAGAGCCAGTACTATATACTATACAAGAGAGGCTGGGACCGGGAGAACGAGAGGAGGTACAGTACATAGATTTTTCAGGTGCTGAAGATAGGTGCCTGTTCCGTTATTCCCGCTTACCTCCCTCTTTTGCACTATCCTACTCTCAAAAATGATTTGTTTGGAAGGTTTCAAAAAATCTAATTTGATAAATACAGTAGACCCACTGTAATAAATAGTGACAAACCACACTGTGATGGAGTGAATGATGGTGAAAGTTTTTCTTTTTCGGGCCACCCTGCCTTGGTGGGAATCGGCGAGTGTGATAATAATAAAATAAAAACCACACTTAAGTCATTTTGATTTTTTGGGAATTATCCTGGATAATTTACATATTTTACAATGTATGATAATTGTACTTATGCATACCTGTACCTAAATATACTTAAGAGTTCTTTAACATCTCATTCAAGTGAAATAAGTGTGGCTTGTCACTGTATTTATTACAGTGGGTCTACCGTATTTATCAAATTTTTTGATACCTTCCAAAAAAATCATTTTTGAGAGTAGGATAGTGCAAAAGAGGGAGGTAAGTGGGGATAACAGAACAGGCACCTATCTTCAGCACCTGAAAAATCTATGTACTGTACCTCCTCTCGTTCTCCCGGTCCCAGCCCCTCTTGTATAGTATATAGTACTGGCTCTCTTCCCTTCGTGCTTCTCTGTGACTAATTAATGGTTCACGTCGGACCGAAACGTAGTCATAAGTTTTAGTCTCGTGTTTGTAGTTTATCGGATTATAATAATAATAATATCTTTATTTACTACAAGTACATGTACAAGGTATACAATCCTAGTTGACATCAATGACATACTACTTTATAGAAAGCCACTTGTTATGCTCCGCATTTCGGGCAAATTAGGTCAGTGTCCCAGGATGCGACCCACACCAGTCGACTAACACCCAGGTACCCATTTTACTGATGGGGAACATAGACAACAGGTGGAAAGAAACACGTCCAATGTTTCTACTCTGGCTGGGAATCGAACCCAGGCCCTCACCGTGTGAAGCGAGAGCGTTAACCACCAGGCCACCAACATTCTATGTTAAGTCTTCAATGTCAATTTTTTTCCTTGTTTAAATAATGACTAGCAATATAATAATTTATAATTTTAATGTCAGGTTGATTATATGTAATATTTCTGTACATGACAACGTAACTAAGGTAAAGAATACATAGCTGGCTTAGCCTGGCTTATCTTCATTATTGTATTACCAGAGAAGCAGTAAATCTGTAAGGGTCATACAGCACCTGGGAGGTGAGCAGGTCTGATCCAAGGAAGTGGAAGGTAGCTCCAATTCCTTGGATCAAGCACCGTTGTTAAGAGCAACAATTAATAACATGAATATAAAGGACCCCAATGGAAATAAGTCACTCTGTCTGACTTTTTTTGGTTATCCTAGGTTCTCTACACATATGCTGTTATATATGATAATTCTATGTAACTGTATTTGTGTATACCTGAATAAACTTACTTACTAAGCAACAATATATATATATATATACTGTATACCTCAATATACTTAAGATATACTTATTATATTGGGAAAGTAATCCCTAATATAACGTAAAATAACAATAAAGTTAACTTCATTAAGTGTTAATTACGTAATATAATGAGCTGAGCTTTATAATGATGACTGGTTGAGTACTTAATGAATACTTACACATGAGTGTCAGACTGAGTACTATGATGGAGGAGTGGAATATATGTATATATTTTATCAGTAATTGTGGGAGACTGTCATCCTGTTACTGTCTGCTGCTGCTGTTACTTGTACTGTTGCTCTTCCCGTTACTACTGTTGATCCTGTTACTGTTGACTCTGCTGCTGCTGCTACTGCTCCTGCTGCTGCTCCTGCCTGCTGCTGCTGACTGTCTGCCGCTGCTGACTGTCTGCCGCTGCTGCTGCTGTGCCGCTGCTCCTGCCTGCTGCTGCTGACTGTCTGCCGCTGCTCCTGCCTGCTGCTGCTGACTGTCTGCCGCTGCTGCTGCTGACTGTCTGCCGCTGCTCCTGCCTGCTGCTGCTGCTGCTGCTGCTGACTGCTGCTGCTGTGACGTGTCTGCTCCTCCTCACTACCTGCCTATCTTCTTCTTGCTTATTTACTTTCTTCTCGCCTATTTTGGTTTAGTTTTTGGATCTCACATAATTCTATATACTCTTATAATGTGTTTTATATAGTGTATGTTGGATAATTGAACAATGTCACTCTTACTACGCCATATATCACTTGTTACAGGAAAAATGTGGATTATTAATGGGTATTTAGGCCATATCAGATATATATCAGGTACAAGTACATATAAGTACAGTTACATAAATTATCATTACATAGCAGTATGTGTAGATTACCTAGGATGACCCCAAAAAGTTATAATTATCATTAGTTTTATCTTTATGATTAGTATTATTATTATTATATTTACCATTATCATTGTATTTATTACTTTCATTACATTTGTTATTATTATCTTTATCATTATCACTTTTAACATTATCATTATTATCATGATGGTTATCGTGGGGAAGAACATGACTGGCAGCTTTCAGGTCCACCTGGTCATGACCTATGGTGACCTGGTGGCAAAAGCCTGCTGTGTAGGCGAAACATTTCGGAATAAAGATACTTAACTGTTTGTTTGCAATCGTTATGACACGATTGCAAACAAACCATCCCACGGGTGGGGTTTGAACCCGCGATCAAAGTCTCAAAACTCCAGACCGTTGCATTAGTCACTGGGCCAGTGGTGCCTATGCTAATCTTCCTATGGTGTAGAAATATACCTAATTGGATGAATCTTATTGAAGCTACCTGGCCCAGTGGCTAACGCGATGATCTGGAGTTTTGAGACTCTCTGATCGCGGGTTCAAACCCCACCCGTGGTATGGTTTGTCAGTTTACCTGGAGTTTACCTGGAGAGAGTTCCGGGGGTCAACGCCCCTGCGGCCCGGTCTGTGACCAGGCCTCCTGGTGGATCAGAGCCTGATCAACCAGGCTGTTGCTGCTGCTGTTGCTACCTGGAGCCTCACAAAGTGAACATCAAAATGGTATACAATACTGACAGGTTGGTAGGTAAGACACATAGGCAACAGTTAGGGTATGGGTATGATTCCTGGCGAGAGTTTACTTGGAGAGGGTTTTAGGGGTCAATGCCCCCACGGCCCAGTCTGAGACCAGGCCTCATGGTGGATCAGGGTCTGATCAACCAGGCTGTTACTGCTGGCCGCACGCAAGCTGACGTATGAACCACAGCCCGTTGGTCAGGTACTGACTTTAGGTGCCTGTCCAGTGCCTTCTTGAAGACAGCCAGGGGTCTATTGATAATCCTCCTTATGTATGGTGGGAGGCAATTGAACAGTCGGGGGCCCTGGACACTTATTGTGTTGGTTGAAACATTGGGCATGTTTCCTTGCACTGGTTGTCCATGTTCACACTGATGTCAGCTAGGCCTGTGTACCTTGTACATGTACTTGTAGAAATAAAGATGATATTTCACTAGAGGCCCTGCCCACATGTGACTTACACCTACTACTGTTGCTGCACTGTTCCAAACCTTGCTTTGCACCTTTCCGCTGGCTTCATTTCAAGAAATTCCGTTCTCATTTCTCTTTATTTTACTGATAAATCCTCTGGTGGGTGAAACATCTCTCAATAAAGATATCTAGGTATTGAATATGTGGAATTCTTTTTTGTTATAATTTTCCTAAATTAAGCATGTGTAAATATGAATAATACAATAATTGTATATTAAAATGTGATGCTGATTTGACCCTTCAATAAATTTGCTGTGAAGGAGGGTGTGCAGCGGCCACGGAGTGATACAGGAGCGTAGGAGGACACCATATGTAATTTTCTGAACACTAGTCTGTGATGTAGAGTAATCCGGTTTGAAGAACCAAAGGGTTAATTATGTGAGAAAATACCTCACCCAAATTACTTGCATGTAATAATCAGGTAATACCCTGTAAGCCTCATGCAGGTAATTTCTCACAGAATATGTGTTTTATTGAGAAAGGCAATGTGCTCAGCTTACACACACTGATTGTCTATGGTTCGATCCCAGTATGGGTTGAAACATTAGAACGTGTTTCCTTAAACACCTGCTGTCTAGTGCTCACCCATCAGTTAAATAGGTACCTGGATGTTAATCGACTGTTGTGGGTTGCATCCCGGAACAAAATTGACCTAATTTGCCCGAAATGCTCTGCATAACAAAGGGCTTTTTATATAGTAGTAGTATGTCATTGATGTCAGCTATGGCCTGTATACATTGTACATATAGTTGTTGAAATAAAGATTATTAATATTATGATGCCCACATCCCCCCTTCTCAACCCCCACTAACCGTGCCTATCATTACCTGCATTAATACTCAGCATTCCTGTATCCCTATTGTCCTCATCCTCTCCTAACTCCTTTCTTCCACCCTCTTCAAATTCTAATTCTAATCTTTATTTCTTTTTTATGCAGAACAAAAAATGCAGTTTACATGTAATACATACAATTACATGTAACATTTTGTTACATGTAAACTGCACTGATTTTGATTTTGAATGACTTCATCAATCTATGGAGAGGAAGCATGGACACAGGGGCCATCCCACACTCATTAAAAACAACAAACATAGCCCCACTCTACAAAGGTGGCAGTAAAGCAATTGTAAAGAACTACAGACCGATAGCACTGACATCCCATATCATAAAAATCTTTGGAAGGGTTCTAAGAAGCAAGATTGCCAACCACTTAGATACCAAACAATTATGGAAATAAATGGTATAAAATACCGACACAATGGAAATATAAACACACATGCAGTATAATGTGATCCTTTATTGACTACGTTTCGCCCACACAGTGGGCTTTTTCAAGTCACAAACAGATCTACCTGGGGTGGAAGGGACACGAGTATTTATAGTCAGGTTCAGAATGCTGAGGTCAGGTGGAGAATGCTGCATCTGATGATGTACCGAGTGGGGTTATAGAGTCTAAAATCTTGGGTAGCTACCCAAGATTTCAAAACAATATGAAGTTAAATGAAGAGAAATTACAACTACTCAGATATGGAAAACTTGAGGAAGTTAAAACTTTATCAGGTATACAACAAATTCTAACCATACAATAGAGCAAAAAAGTAATGTGAAGGACCTGGGAGTGATAATGTCAGAGGATCTCACCTTCAAAGTCCACAACAATGTATCTACTGCATCTGCTGGAAAAATGATATGATGGATAATGAGAACCTTCAAAACTAGGGATGCCAAGCCCATGATGATTCTCTTCAAATTGCTTATTCTCTCTAGGCTGGAATACAACTGCTATACACTAACTGCCCCCTTCAAGGCAGGCGAAATTGGTGACCTGGCACAAATAAGTACGATAAAGCACCTAAATTACTGGGAATGGTTGAAGTCCCTTGATTTGTATTCCCTGGAATGCAGGTGAGAGAGATACATGATAATATACACTTGAAAAATCTTAGAAGGATTAGTACCCAACTTGCACACGAAAATCACTCCCTATGAAAGCAAAAGACTCAGCAGGAGATGCAACATTCCCCCACTGAAAAGCAGGGGCGTCACGAGTACACCAAGAAGCAATGCAATAAGTGTCTGGGCCCAAGATTATTCAACTGCCTTCCAGCATAAATAAGGGAGATTACCAATAGACCCCTGGCTGTCTTCAAGAAGGCACTGGACAGACACCTAAGTCAGTACCTGACCAGCCAGGTTGTGGTTCCTATGTCAGTTTGTGTGTGGCCAACAGTAACAGCCTGGTTGATCAGACCCTGATCCACCACGAGGCCTGATCTCAGACTGGGCTGTGGGGGAGTTGACCTGAAACCCTCTCCAGGTATACATTGTGAAGCATATAAGAAGGCCACTAGTATGTATTGTATTTCATCCCATCCCCTCACATTCTCACCCTATACCCTTCACTCTCCCACCCTATACAATCACTCTCCCACCCTATACCCTCACTCTGCCACCTTATACACTCACTAATGCTCCATAAGACATTTAGTACATTTGGTTAGTTTATTTAGATACAGTTTGTACAAATACAATTATACAAGTTTTGGATATTCACAATGGTCTTGCATAGTAGGTAGTAAGTTTATTTAAGTACAAGTACACTTAAGTACAATTATCACACATAGTGTAAATTACCTAGGAAAAACTCATACTTATTTCCACAGGGGTTCTTGAATAACACATGCATTATGGTAATTATCCATCCTGCAAACATCTTTTGTGTTGAAAAAATCAAAGTGTCCAGGTTTCATGCTGTTTCTCCACAAAAACAGTCTCACATTCATTACAAGGAATCAAGTCAGTGGCCACATTAGTTTCACAACACTGTGAAGCTGTTTTATGAAAAAAAATTAATTTTAACATACAGAATATGAAATTGTTCCAATTCTCTTATATCTAATATAAATTCCATTGCTCAACACAACACTTGGAACTTACAGGAGGGCCCCGCTTATACAGCATTATTATTATAATCAAAACCAAGAGCTAAACTCACTAAGGTCAGACAGTGCTAGAGAAAAGGGGGTGTTGCTGGAGCAGAGTAGCCAGGGGTGGAGAGGATAACAGGTAGAGTTAGAAAGGGCTGTGAGAAGTGCTAAAGGAAGTATTATCAAAATGGTATACAATACTGACAGGTTGGTAAGTAAGACACGTGCAACAGTTAGGTATCTTTATTCCGAAATGTTTCGCCTACACAGTAGGCTTCTTCAGTCAAGTACAGAAAAGTTGGAGAGGCAGCAGAGATGTGAGGATGCTGTAATCAGTCCATCACCCTTGATGATGTAGTTTTGAGGTGGTCAGTCCCTCAGCCTGGAGAAGTTTTTGTTCCATTCAAGTGTCAACCATTCCTTTATAAATATTTTTTTTCAGCGAATTGGTCATATCTTACCAAAGCAAGGTGACCTAAAAAGAAAAACCAAAGTTTTTCGTTTTAGATTTAGTCATTCATACAGAAGGGGTTACTAGCCCCTTGCTCCTGGCATAAATAGGGAAGAATACAACACACACACATTAAGGGCAGTTATGAAATTTTCACAACGAATATTTATCACATCTTAACATAAGTATGGTTCGAGTAACTGATTTGTTTTATTACACTACTACTTCTTTTAGTCGCCTCTTACGACATGCATGGCTTACAGAGGAAGAATTCTGTTCCACTTCCCCATGGAGTGTATAAACAATGCATTATTATTATTATTATAATCAAGGGGGAAGCGCTAAACCTGGAGGATTATACAGCGCCTGGGGGGGGGATGTGGAAGGCATTCAGGCTTAATTCGGGGAACTGGAGCACAGATCTTATTCCCTAAATCAAGAGCCCCTCACCAACATCAAGGAACCTTCCTTGAGGGGTATAAACAATGCATCATGTGGAAATAAACTTGAATTTGAATTTGGGTCATACAACACTTGCAGCAGACTCTGTAACGGATAGCAAATTCTATAAGTTCAACAATGATTCTCTCACAGGAAGGTTATTATCATCCTGGGTAGCGCTAAACCCAGAGCGGTTATACAGCACGTGTGGAGAGGGGTAGGCATTCAGGCTTAATTCAGGGAACTGGAGCACAGATCCAATTCCCTAGATCAAGAACACCTTACCAGCATCAAGGAACCTCCTTGAGGGGTTTCATAGGAAGAGATTATTGTAATACCCATGAAAAGGGCTAAACCCACATGGGTCATTAAGCACTGCTGTAGAGAATTTATCAAAAGACCTCTCGTTTAATAGTAATTTTCCCATTATGGTTCCACAAGTCAGATTCAGTGATCACTTGTCATTACTAACAAGTCTTTGTAACCACTATTTTTTTTTTTCAATGAACTGGCCATATCCCACCTAGACAGGGTGACCTAAAAAGAAAAATGAGTTTCTCTCTTTAAATTGTGTAATGTATACAGGAGAAGGGGTTACTAGCCCCATGTTCCTGTCAATTATCATTATTATTATCAACAAGAGCTAAACTGCAGTCAATTGATGCCTGCTTTTCTTGGGTCTCCATTTTTCATGCCTTTAGTGGATATGAAAGTAAAGAAGTACTGTACTAGTTTCCATCCTGCTACAATTATTACAGTCATAGTGTGTGCTTGTTGTCTGTCTTGGATTGCTATCAGTAGACCAGAGGAGATAGTTAGACCTAGAGTCACCCCAGCTTTTAGGATTTAGCTCAGTCAGGGTTGTTCCTGAGGATTAAATTTGTAGTTTTTGAATACCAATGCTATCAAAAACACCAGACTAAAGACACCAGCTATGCATTACTGACAATCTTATTATTAGTATAATCAGGGGGATGTGCTAAACTTGTAGGGATCACTGACAGCACTAACTTGTAAACCACATGAGCAAGAGGGACCTGCTGCTCCCCCAGCACAGGGTATACAGCACCACATAGGGCTTTAAGAATGCCTCCCTTGAGAACCAATGATGGGTTATCTGACGAAAACCCATGTCAGGACATTCTATCCCCACGAACATATGGATGAATAAGTGTGAAAGGAAATTCGACCCACTACTGGTATGGGAAATCTCATTTTGTTGATGCAAGTCACTGACTACAGTATTAGAAATTAAAATTCATGATAATATAAACGTTTATTTGTTTACAAGAAAAATATGAAATTTTTTGTAATAAGTATGGAAGGCAATTAAAATATGGGCTTAATCCTATATATTATATCTTTTGTCCCTAAACTGAGTTAAAAGCTACTGCATTTTAAAACATGGCAGCAAATTTTCTGTTAGAGAACTTGCATAGGAGACAATTTTACAAAGTTTCACTTGTTTTGGTTAAATTTGTCCTGATGGATGAGATGCCACTTCAGGTGGACAAGCTACTGAAAAAATAAAAACTTTTAAGTTTGACATTTAACACACTTTTAAAGGATAATGGATATATTTTATTAATTTGTACTTCACGTTTCTTTTTGGCTTTGGGATCACATTCACAGACCATGAATTTATATTTTACCACATTCCTATATAATACACACAGGTGGTGCCACACATCTCATGTATGTTACCTGTAGTTTTATTCATGCCTGAAATTTATGACAAAACTAGCAGTGTCATGAATGCAAAAGATAAAGTCCAAAAATTTAACAGCAATATGGCAGCAACTCCAGACCATCTGCTTACTTTATAATGAAATTACTCCATGGCATTCCATTCAGTCATAATTTATATTTACACAATAACAATTAAAAGTACAATGCCAGTATTATGAGGGATGGGTAAGGATGGTGCAGTTCAGAGGGCCATCTGAACTGTAGTGTCAGCAAGCTTCTGGCAAGACAGTGACTGAATGATAGTGAAAGTATTTCTCCTTTTTTAGGGTCACACTACCTGTAATAAATGAGTTAACAAATAACACTTATGAATTAGTCTTTGGTATCTATTAACTTGTCACTAAATTATTCCAGCATTCTACTGTCCTGAGCCTGAATTCTTGGCCAGAAATTTCAATATCTCAACATTTTTGCATTTAACTCTCATTTGGTTAATTGTTTTTTAAGTCGTGTCTAAAGGAATAGCAAAGTTTGAGGTTGCAGACAGTAGAAGCTACAGAATTGAAGAGTTCATCACCTAGCAGTTCCTGAATTGCCTGCTGCTGCTTGTCCCACACCTCCCACCTTTCTAGTTTCAGGAGGTCTATTACACACACTGCTGCATCCTGTGGGTGGAAAATTTTTATCAATAATTTCTGGGTTTGTGTTTTTAAAAATGTAGCTTTGCACATTCTAGGAAGTAAATTTTAATATTTACAAAGTAACTGGGCCTACAAGATCATTCAGCACTCATAAAACATATAAATATACATATGCTTAAATGCACAATACTACAGTAACCCTCAGATATAAAAAACAAAACAAGTGCACACACAAAAAATACCATTTGGCATATTCTATAATTTAGCTCATTTATTTTTATTATTACAGGTAACAATAATTAACTGTTTTAACAAAGGCTCTGTATAAGCTGCATCTGTGTGTTACAAAACAAATTCTAAAGCAGAATAACAAAAATGATGCATTTTATAAGGTGTGGCATTAAAAGTTGTTCACATTTTTTTTTTTAACAAGTCGGCTGTCTCCCACCGAGGCAGGGTGACCCAAAAAGAAAATACTCTCATCATCATTCAACACTTTCACCTCGCTCACACATAATCACTATTTTTGCAGAGGTGCCCAGAATACAACAGTTTAGAAGTATATACGTATAAAGATGTACAACATATCCCTCCAAACTGCCAATATCCCAAACCCCTCCTTTAAAGTGCAGGCATTGTACTTCCCATTTCCAGGACTCTAGTCCAGCTATATAAAATAACTGGTTTCCCTGAATCCCTAACTAGTCATAAGTTTGCCTGTGATACTCCAATATAGAAACTATGTATTGTGCCAAAACAAAAGCATTCACATTGCTAAACTCACAAACTAGTATTTAGTCACTTAGTATTTAGTCAACTTACTCCACAATTTGCAATAATTTAGGGTTAAGAATTAATCTAAGTTTGCCCGAAAGGCCTAGCCATGCTAGGTGTTCTAGTGGCACCCTCTGTAATTAGTACAGTGGACCCCTGGTATTCGATATTAATCCATTCCTGAGAGCTCATCGAATACCAAAAATATCGAAAAGCGAATCAATTTTCCCCATAAGAAATAATAGAAATCAAATTAATCCGTGCAAGACACCCAAAAGTATGAAAAAAAAATATTTTACCACATGAAACATTAAGTTTAATGCAATAGCATAATTACATTAACAACAATAACAATAGAATAATTGAGACTTACCTTTAATGAAGATCTGGTGATGATTGATGGGATGGGAGGAAGGGAGTGTGTGGATGGTGTTAGTGTTTAGAAGGGGAATCCCCTTCTATTAGGACTTGAGGTAGCAAGTCCTTTTCTGGGGTTACTTCCCTTCTTCTTTTAATGCCACTAGGACCAGCTTGAGAGTCACTGGACCTCTGTTGCACAACAAATCTGTCCATAAAGCTCTGTACCTCCCGTTCCTTTACGATTTGTCTAAAATGGGCCACAACACTGTCATTGTAATAGTCACCAGCACGGTTTGCAATAGCTGTGTTAGGGTGATTTTCATCCATAAAGGTTTGCAGTTCAACCCACTGTGTACACATTTCCTTAATTTTTGAAGTAGGCACAATGGATTCCACAACTGGCATAGGCTTCTCAGGGTTAGCCCCAAACCCTTCAAAATCTTTCTTAATTTCCATACTAATTCTCACCCTTTTTACCACAGGGTTGTCACTAGAAGCTTTCCTGGGGCCCATGGTGACTTATTTTGCAGAAACAAGCACCAAAATCAGTGATAATATGGAATGTACCTAATGTATCCTTAGATGCGCGCACACTGGCTGGCTTGTAAACATTGGCACACACAGGACAGTTCAGGCCACACTGGGACACGTCTCGTACGAATCGCATCGAATACCGGGTTTTCGATCGGATACCGAGGCGAAATTTTTGCGTTAAAATGCATCGAATACCGGATTTATCGAATACCAATGCCATCGAATACCGGGGGTTCACTGTATTTTATTGCATGTAAACCACACAATAACCAAAATCTTTAAACCCCGCATTGTAATCCTTATAGAGAATAAACTTTGATTTGATTTGATTCACTAAATATTACCCTGCTCACACTCTAACAGCTCGTCAGGTCCCAAATACCATTCGTCTCCATTCATTCCTATCTAACACGCTCACACATGCTTGCTGGAAGTCCAAACCCCTCGCCCACAAAACCTCCTTTATCCCGTCCCTCCAACCTTTTAAAACAAGGACGACCCCTACCCCGCCTTCCTTCCCCTACAGATTTATACGCTCTCCATGTCATTCTACTTTGATCCATTCTCTCTAAATGACCAAACCACCTCAACAAACCCTCTTCAGCCCTCTGACTAATACTTTTATTAACTCCACACCTTCTGCTAATTTCCACACTCCGAATTTTCTGCATAATATTTACACCACACATTGCCCTTAGACAGGACATCTCCACTGCCTCCTCGCTGCAGCATTTACAACCCAAGCTTCACACCCATATAAAAGTGTTGGTACTACTATACTTTCATACATATTCTATAATGGTTAATACACAAAACTCTATAAAGAATTCACTATATTCTATCAGATAATGTTCATCCACATTATACAAGCTTTTTTTAAGTGAAACAAATTTATTCATAAATACTCTAAAAATGTTTACATATCTTGAAGAATATAACTGATCACATACAGCCTCTCCTCACTTAACAGAGTTCCGTTCCTAAGACCATGTCAGTAAAAAATTCGTTGCTAAGTGAGGAGCATACCATAATGGTAGTGGGTTTGTGTCAACCATCTTTGATATTATTCTATGTCACCTTTGCACCATTTATAAAACTTTTAAATGTTTATACAGTAGTGTACTGTATACTATCAAACAGAATAGAGGAAATCAACTCTAATATACATACATTACAGTGGTACCCCGAATTTTGGCCATAATTTGTTCCAGAAAGCTGTTCGAGCATCGTTATCGAATGAATTTGTTCCCACAAGGAATAATGTAAATTAGATTAGTCCGTTTCAGATCCCCAAAAATACACTTACAAAAGCACTTACAAAAATACACTTACATAATTGTTCGAGTTGGGAGCTGTTCGAAATTCAAGGTACCATTGTATTTAGTTATGCATATTGGTCAGAAAGCCCGTCATAAGTCTGAGTCGTCGATAAACGAGTACATTGCTATGTGAGGAGAGGCCATTTTGAATATCTTAAGACCTGACTATAGGAAGAGTAAAAAGAACTGGGAATATAACAGCAAAACTATTATAATAAAGTATTAATCACTCACCTCTCCCACTATATCAAAAAGAGATGCTTCAAGTTGAGAGACTCTTGCCTCCACCTCACCACTGTTCTCTTTGCTTACAGTTTCAGCAACTACTTCATCACATGTCAGTGATGAGTCTTCAGTTAAAGTTGTGCTCAGCATGTGAAGAAACTCATTGTCTTCCTCAGTTTTTAGGGTAAACATTGCACTAGAAGAAGAATGTAAATCAAAATCATCTGAAGAAAAATTTTCGTCATTATTATAAAGAGATGGGAATGACTGGTTTTCCTGAGAATTGGTAAACTTTGCATGTTCCAGCAGAGTTTCATCTCTTTCCATTTCAATTTCTTTGAGTCTTTTTTGCCTTCTTCGTTCACGAGCTGAAAATGAACGTGAGATTAACTTTGCATCGTCCACTCCATCTTTCTCAGTACCCCAAGATCCTGGATTAGCATAGGAACTGCTCTTTTCCCAATCTTTGCTGCCTTCAATTACTAACTTTTTAACACTGCGCCATCGTCTTCGAGACCGCGAGTCGATGTTGCCAGCAGCTGGCAACTCACATTTTTCGTGTTGTTCACACACAGATTCTTTAGTCTCAGCTTGCTTAGTTTCCTCCCTTAATGCATCTAACTTCATCTTATCTTCAGATATACACAATGAGTTTAACTCTGTCTGAAGAAACCCAGAGCATCTCTTTGAATGTAAATTATAATGGTACATAACTGGTTTACTTTGCTTTCCATTATCATGTAGAGTCTCACGTTTGATATCAAAAACTTTCCTGTCAGGATAATGGCTATAATTTTTTCTGCTATCCTGCTTGGTTACACATTTCACTCCTTCAAATTTATCTACCCTCTTCTTGTCTCCTGCAACAGCATTCTGCTTTTCATTCTTGCCACAGGCACTTGCAAGATTAGTTGTATCATTGAGGAAGACCAAGATGTGACGGCGGATGAAGGGTTGGTGAAGGATCCACGAAGTGTTGGGTCTGTGCTCTACATTGCAAGTCATTAAAGACCTCACCAAATACTGCAAATCTTTGCTGTAGTGGCTAGATATTCTTTCAACCTAAAAAAAAAAAAAAAATAATATACAGTGATTTAACAAGCACAGGTACACATCAATACAATTATCATACTTTTACTTTTTATAGTACAATGTATTGCTCAACTTATTATATATAACAAATCAGTTTAAAAACTGTAGTGTAAAGCACCCTTCTGGCAAGACAGTGATGGAGTGAATGATGGTGAAAGTTTTTCTTTTTCGGGCCACCCTGCCTTGGTGGGAATCGGCCAGTGTTAATAAAAAATAATCAGATCTTACTCCCAATTCAATATATCATAGTGACTATCTGTCATTTTAACTTTGTTTACAGTTACTTAATTTAGTCCCTTATATTTTTTCTCTTTTGTTTTAGCTTTATATAACAACCTTAATTCATATATTCACAATTGTTAATATAATCAAGGTGCTATTCTCAGGTGCTAAAGTGTAATAAGTTCATTATTTTGCCATTATATTCATTTATTTGATTACCACTTTTTGTTCACCACAAATTATTTTAGTCCCTTTTATATTGCCTCATTTATTTTAGCTTTAAAGAGCTCCCTTAGCTCATATTTTTTACATTTGTTAAAATAATTCAGGTGCTATTTTATAGCTTTAGAATATTTACTTTGTCTTCTACTTAATTCTAACTATAGGTTCACTATAAATCTTATGATAACAAGCATTGATCCTGATACCAACCTCTTATCTAATGACTTAAATGAATCAAACAGTAACTGTAATTACTACACGGGAGAACAATCAAAGGCACTTCTTAGACCCAACAACAACATAACTGTCTTTAACTACAATATCAGATCTTTAAGCAAACATTACGATGACCTCATAGCATTACTAAATTCCCTGCATGCCAGTATGTCCATCATTACTCTCACCAAAACCTGGCTAAAGCCTGATACTACAGATGTCTATGCCATTCCTGGTTACACAGCCATACACAACTGTAGGCCAGATCAACAAAGGGGTGGCGCAGCTATATACTACTCAGACCAACTAGAATGTATCACCAATACTTGCACAAGGGATGAGTTAGTTAGTTAGTTTAATATGTTTATTATGCACCCCATACCCATCCTGTGGGCGGTAGTCAAAAGATTACAGAGGTACATAATTGGTCCAGGGACTGGACTCCAAAGTTCTGATAGCTGAGCAAGTTACAGAGGTAATGAATTCACAATTTACAAAGGTAATGAACTCACAATTTACAAAGGTAATGAACTCCAGGTAGGTCTAGTCACAATCATGACAAGTTACAAAGGTATTTACAGATTACAGAGGTACGTAATGGGTCCAGGGACTGGGCTCCCAAAGTTGTGATGGCTGAACTAGGTACAAGGTAATGAACTCACAAGTTACAAAGGTAATGAATCCTGTAAGAATGGTTACTTACGTTTATACATGGCTACAATCATGAACAAATTATAGTGTAATGAGCAATTCACACTTCCACACCCGGTCACAACTGTAGTGAGTTATTGGTGCAAATATTGATTGTTGAGACACACACACACATACACAAATTCATACACACACACACACACACACATAAACACACACACACACACACATACACACACACACACACACACACACACACTCATACACACACACACACATACACACACAAACACACACACACACACACACACACACACACACACACACAGAGGAGTTTGGACTCGACCCCTGCAATCTCAACTAGGTGAGTGCACACACATACATACACACACACACACACACACACACACACACACACACACACACACACACACACACACACACATGCACACATGTGGTAATGCTTTATTTACAGCTAGCAAAGTCAGGGTATTTCTCCAGAATGGTCTGCAATATACCACTGTGGATAAAGTACTTTGCCATTTCTTGAACATTTCTGAGCGAGTTGTTTCTAAATTCATTAATTTTATCACACTCCAGTACATAATGACGCAGGGTGTGACAATAGTCCATCTGGCAAAGTTTACATTTCGTTTGGTCTACATCTGGTGGTGGTGATTTAACCTGCCAAAGATACTTGTAACCCAGCAGGAGCCGGGCAGTAGTGACATCCAAGAGTCTGCTTATTTTGTTGGATGCACCATAGACATGTGGCTCCTCCTGCATGATAGAATGATGATATATGGACTCACTGGTGTCAATCTCCCTGAGCCTTAAGTCCATAAAATTCAGTTGAAGTTCTTTTTGTATTATTGTTCTCAAACTACTACCTGACAAGCCAAGATTGTAATCTACTCCCTCTTTGAAAGCATACAGCTTAGCCAATTTATCAGTTCTATCATGCATCTGAAGACCAATGTGAGATGGAATCCACAGCATGTGCACTCTGACTCCACTGTCCACAATCCTACCATACCTGTGTCTGGCTTCTGACACAAGCATACCTACAAAAACCTCTCACAGTGATAAACATCTACAGAGTACCACAGTCAAACATTAGCTGTTTTAGTGAAAACCTAGGAAGTATGATAACTGATGCACGCATGAACAAAGATGACTTACTACTCTCAGGTGACTTCAATATAAATCTCCTACAAGACCAAGACCCACATGTTACTGAATTCACAAACACTGAGTAACTGCATGTTGCTACCAACAGTAACAAAACCTACAAGAGTTACAGAGACCAGTGTTTCCCTACTAGACCACATCTGGACCAACACCATATCCCCCTTAAGATCAGGCATAATCACAGATAATACCACAGACCATTGCCCTACCTTCTTCATAACAAACCTTGGCAAATTACCCCTAGACACTACTAAAGTCACTTTCAGACTTCACAATGAGGCAGCTATCAATAACTTCACAGCAGCAGTGACAAACACTGACTGGCACACTGAGCTAGAAATCTATACAGATATTGACGAATGTATTAATAATTTTCTAAAAAAGACCCAATACCTCTATAACAAGCACTTCCCTAAAAAACTAAACAGATGACTGCAAAGAGACTGAACAGTCCCTGGCTAACACCCAGTATCCTCAAATCCATAAATACAAAGCACCTATACGAAAAACAGTACAGAATGGGCCACATAACCAGAGACCAAACAAAACGTTGCTCGTCAATCCTAACCAGCCTAATAAGAAGGGCTAAAAAATTGTATTATGAGAACAGATTATCCAACTTATGAGGTGACATAAATAAGACCTGGAAAACCCTATCAGAAATACTAGGAACAAAAAAGATAACACGAAATAACGAAATTGAATTGACAAAACCAGATGAACCCCAATTCCCACCTACTGAAACAGCAAACAGACTCAATGATTTCTTCTCCACTATAGGAAAAAACCTTGCCAATAAAATCCCAAGCTCAGATACCCCACCCAATGACTACCTCACTGGCAACTACCCGAACACACTGTTCCTAGCCCCGACTAACCAACTGAAGTCTCCCTTATTATCAACAAACTAAAAAACAAGACAGGAGATTTAAATACCTTACCACCCATTATTTACAAAAAAAGTGTCACAGGTGCTATCACTAATCATTGCAACACTCTTTAACAAATCCATTGAATCCTCTACCTTTCCTACAGTTCTCAAAATAGCAAGGGTCACCCCAATCCATAAAGGAGGAGACCACACAGACTTGAATAACTATAGGCCAATATCCAACTTACACCCTCTCTCTAAAATCTTTGAAAAATTAATCCATAAGCGTATCTATTCCTACCTCATCTCCCACAACATACTCAACCCCTGTCAATTTGGGTTCAGGCCTAATAAAAATACTAATGATACTATTATCCACATGCTAGAACATATTTATACAGCAATAGAGAAAAATGAAGTACCACTGGGGATCTTCACTGACTAACGTAAAGCTTTCGATACAGTTGATAACGACTTGCTCCACATAAAATTGTCGCACTACGGTATAAGAGGGCACTCCCTCAACTACCTAAAGTCATACCTCAGCAACAGAAGCCAATATGTGTACACAAATGAGGCAAACTCTTCCGCACAGCCAATTACAATTGGTGTCCCACAGGGAAGTGTCCTAGGCCCTCTTCTCTTTCTCATATACATAAGTGACCTACCAAATGCATCGCAACTACTCAAACCCACACTATTTGCAGATGACACTACATACGTCTACTCTCACCCGAGCCCAGTCATACTAGCCAATACTGTAAATGCCGAATTACAGAAAATATAAACCTGGATGAGGACCAACAAACTTACTCTAAACATTGACAAAACCTACTACATTCAGTTTGGTAACAGAGCTGCAGATGTGTCTCTTAACATAATGATAAATGGATCACCTATCACAAAAATCACAGAGGGAAAATTCCTAGGAATCCACCTTGATAACAGACTCAAATTTCAAACACATACACAACAAATTTCCAAAAAAATTTCCAAGACCGTAGGCATACTATCGAAGATACGGTACTATGTTCCACAGTCAGCCCTCCTGGCCCTATATCACTCACTTATTTACCCCTATCTCACCTATGGAATTTGTGCATGGGGCTCAACAACAATAAACCATCTCAGACCACTAATCACCCAACAAAAGGCTGCAGTCAGAATGATAAATTCCCACTACAGACAGCACACTCCACCAATATTCAAAACGCTAAACTTACTCACAATACAAAACATCCATACTTATTACTGCACCTACTACATACATAGAACACTTAACTCTGACATAAACCCTCCCCTCAAACATCTCCTTACCAACCTCAACAGAACACATGACCATAACACAAGGCACAGATCACTCTTTGATATTCCTCGTGTCCATCGCACGCTATGCAAAAACTCAATGCACATAAAAGGCCCTAAAATCTGGAATTCATTACCTGTGAATATAAAAGAAACACTGTCTGTTTATAAACTCAAGTCTCTTCCCAAAAATCACTTACTCACCCACAACTAAATAAATACTGAATAATTGTATCTCATGTATGTATCTCATTATTGTATCTCATAAATGTCAACCTGTGACCCAATCAAACTTTGTTACTATTTAACTTCATCACCTAACAGAATACTCCATTCTACTGATTACACAGCAACACAGTAAATGACCATATGACCTGTCTTTGTAATACTCATTTGTACTAAATTGTTATCTGTTTTACAATAATTTTTATACCACTGAATATATCATTGCTTAGTTAATCTTAAGTTAATTTTAAGCCTGCCCATAATGCTCTGCATACAAGGGGCTTTGGCATGCTGCACTTTAAAAATTGTATTCCTTGTACTTCTCTGTATCATGTTCAAATTAATAAATAAATAAATAAATAAATAAATAGTGTAAATTACCTAGGAGAATCCAAAAATATCAGACAGAGTGACTTATTTCCATTTGTTGTCCTTGAAATATCTTTTTTAACCCTTTGACTGTCGCAAGTCCCTTTCTGAAACTGTCATTCTATGTCGCAAAACTTTTTTGAAAAAAAAAAAATCTTATGAAATGATAAGAGAATCTTTTCCCGATGGTAATGACACCAAAAGTATGAAATTTGGTCGAAAACTCGGAATTACGCTCCCGCGAAGTTAGCAGTCTCGGCAACATATACGCATCGGCGATTTTGCCGAATTTGAGCCCTGTTTTTGACCAGTTCCATTGTTCCAGTTGACCAAACTCATAGCTATTTCTTTAGAACTCCATTTTTTTCTAGCAGTTGAGTACAGGAAACCGCCCATTTACCGATTTGAACTACCCAATAAAGTGGTCAGAATTTGGCAATTTGGCAATTTGAGATGGAATCCACAGCATGTGCACTCTGACTCCACTGTCCACAATCCTACCATACCTGTGTCTGGCTTCTGACACAAGCATACCTACAAAAACCTCTCACAGTGATAAACATCTACAGAGTACCACAGTCAAACATTAGCTGTTTTAGTGAAAACCTAGGAAGTATGATAACTGATGCACGCATGAACAAAGATGACTTACTACTCTCAGGTGACTTCAATATAAATCTCCTACAAGACCAAGACCCACATGTTACTGAATTCACAAACACTGAGTAACTGCATGTTGCTACCAACAGTAACAAAACCTACAAGAGTTACAGAGACCAGTGTTTCCCTACTAGACCACATCTGGACCAACACCATATCCCCCTTAAGATCAGGCATAATCACAGATAATACCACAGACCATTGCCCTACCTTCTTCATAACAAACCTTGGCAAATTACCCCTAGACACTACTAAAGTCACTTTCAGACTTCACAATGAGGCAGCTATCAATAACTTCACAGCAGCAGTGACAAACACTGACTGGCACACTGAGCTAGAAATCTATACAGATATTGACGAATGTATTAATAATTTTCTAAAAAAGACCCAATACCTCTATAACAAGCACTTCCCTAAAAAACTAAACAGATGACTGCAAAGAGACTGAACAGTCCCTGGCTAACACCCAGTATCCTCAAATCCATAAATACAAAGCACCTATACGAAAAACAGTACAGAATGGGCCACATAACCAGAGACCAAACAAAACGTTGCTCGTCAATCCTAACCAGCCTAATAAGAAGGGCTAAAAAATTGTATTATGAGAACAGATTATCCAACTTATGAGGTGACATAAATAAGACCTGGAAAACCCTATCAGAAATACTAGGAACAAAAAAGATAACACGAAATAACGAAATTGAATTGACAAAACCAGATGAACCCCAATTCCCACCTACTGAAACAGCAAACAGACTCAATGATTTCTTCTCCACTATAGGAAAAAACCTTGCCAATAAAATCCCAAGCTCAGATACCCCACCCAATGACTACCTCACTGGCAACTACCCGAACACACTGTTCCTAGCCCCGACTAACCAACTGAAGTCTCCCTTATTATCAACAAACTAAAAAACAAGACAGGAGATTTAAATACCTTACCACCCATTATTTACAAAAAAAGTGTCACAGGTGCTATCACTAATCATTGCAACACTCTTTAACAAATCCATTGAATCCTCTACCTTTCCTACAGTTCTCAAAATAGCAAGGGTCACCCCAATCCATAAAGGAGGAGACCACACAGACTTGAATAACTATAGGCCAATATCCAACTTACACCCTCTCTCTAAAATCTTTGAAAAATTAATCCATAAGCGTATCTATTCCTACCTCATCTCCCACAACATACTCAACCCCTGTCAATTTGGGTTCAGGCCTAATAAAAATACTAATGATACTATTATCCACATGCTAGAACATATTTATACAGCAATAGAGAAAAATGAAGTACCACTGGGGATCTTCACTGACTAACGTAAAGCTTTCGATACAGTTGATAACGACTTGCTCCACATAAAATTGTCGCACTACGGTATAAGAGGGCACTCCCTCAACTACCTAAAGTCATACCTCAGCAACAGAAGCCAATATGTGTACACAAATGAGGCAAACTCTTCCGCACAGCCAATTACAATTGGTGTCCCACAGGGAAGTGTCCTAGGCCCTCTTCTCTTTCTCATATACATAAGTGACCTACCAAATGCATCGCAACTACTCAAACCCACACTATTTGCAGATGACACTACATACGTCTACTCTCACCCGAGCCCAGTCATACTAGCCAATACTGTAAATGCCGAATTACAGAAAATATAAACCTGGATGAGGACCAACAAACTTACTCTAAACATTGACAAAACCTACTACATTCAGTTTGGTAACAGAGCTGCAGATGTGTCTCTTAACATAATGATAAATGGATCACCTATCACAAAAATCACAGAGGGAAAATTCCTAGGAATCCACCTTGATAACAGACTCAAATTTCAAACACATACACAACAAATTTCCAAAAAAATTTCCAAGACCGTAGGCATACTATCGAAGATACGGTACTATGTTCCACAGTCAGCCCTCCTGGCCCTATATCACTCACTTATTTACCCCTATCTCACCTATGGAATTTGTGCATGGGGCTCAACAACAATAAACCATCTCAGACCACTAATCACCCAACAAAAGGCTGCAGTCAGAATGATAAATTCCCACTACAGACAGCACACTCCACCAATATTCAAAACGCTAAACTTACTCACAATACAAAACATCCATACTTATTACTGCACCTACTACATACATAGAACACTTAACTCTGACATAAACCCTCCCCTCAAACATCTCCTTACCAACCTCAACAGAACACATGACCATAACACAAGGCACAGATCACTCTTTGATATTCCTCGTGTCCATCGCACGCTATGCAAAAACTCAATGCACATAAAAGGCCCTAAAATCTGGAATTCATTACCTGTGAATATAAAAGAAACACTGTCTGTTTATAAACTCAAGTCTCTTCCCAAAAATCACTTACTCACCCACAACTAAATAAATACTGAATAATTGTATCTCATGTATGTATCTCATTATTGTATCTCATAAATGTCAACCTGTGACCCAATCAAACTTTGTTACTATTTAACTTCATCACCTAACAGAATACTCCATTCTACTGATTACACAGCAACACAGTAAATGACCATATGACCTGTCTTTGTAATACTCATTTGTACTAAATTGTTATCTGTTTTACAATAATTTTTATACCACTGAATATATCATTGCTTAGTTAATCTTAAGTTAATTTTAAGCCTGCCCATAATGCTCTGCATACAAGGGGCTTTGGCATGCTGCACTTTAAAAATTGTATTCCTTGTACTTCTCTGTATCATGTTCAAATTAATAAATAAATAAATAAATAAATAAATAGTGTAAATTACCTAGGAGAATCCAAAAATATCAGACAGAGTGACTTATTTCCATTTGTTGTCCTTGAAATATCTTTTTTAACCCTTTGACTGTCGCAAGTCCCTTTCTGAAACTGTCATTCTATGTCGCAAAACTTTTTTGAAAAAAAAAAAATCTTATGAAATGATAAGAGAATCTTTTCCCGATGGTAATGACACCAAAAGTATGAAATTTGGTCGAAAACTCGGAATTACGCTCCCGCGAAGTTAGCAGTCTCGGCAACATATACGCATCGGCGATTTTGCCGAATTTGAGCCCTGTTTTTGACCAGTTCCATTGTTCCAGTTGACCAAACTCATAGCTATTTCTTTAGAACTCCATTTTTTTCTAGCAGTTGAGTACAGGAAACCGCCCATTTACCGATTTGAACTACCCAATAAAGTGGTCAGAATTTGGCAATTTGGCCAATTTTGCGCAAAGTAAAAAAGATGCCAATTTCAAAATAAGGTCCAGAATAAACAATGTAGACATTCTTGGCACTAAAATAACATATCCTCTGTTCATTAGTCACATCTCTAGGCCCCTCTTATATTATTATTGCTTTCTATTTTGATTTTTTATTCATACAAAAAATACAAAATTTACTGTTATGCAGACTACTGCATTATTGTAAAAATGGTATAAATAACATCAGTGCACTAGTGAAAGAATATTAGACTCCCCAGTTGATGTGTACTGGACGTGTGGTGTTATTTGCTTACTCTTGAACATTGGTAAACATCGAACATTTCCGCTACTTTGAGCTCAATTTCAAGGTCACTTTCATCATGAAAGTAATCAAAATCATCTCTATTTCTGTAATATGTTTTCCATTTTATCACGCGAGACCATGAAAACGAGAGTACAACGATAAATACTATGCGAAAATACACTTCAAATTCGGCGTTTTAATAAAAAAAAAACCGGCCAGTTTTTTTTTCTCATTATGCACTGCGTGCTCCAGGATTTTTTTTTATGTGGTGCACAGTGACCACACAGACCCATTCTCTCACATGTGGGCCTACCAGCTTTCTCCTGCTTGATTTGAAGCTGCTAGAATTTACGCGTTTAAATACGTCCAAAACAGTGATGCGTACGATGTATATATATATATATGACCGAAACAGTCAAAGGGTTAAACCTTAAGGGAGGGGCGAGTGAAATCACCAAATTTTTTCTTTTTGGTCCAATTTCAATAAGATTTTTCACAGTGGATTAACCAGCATAAAAAAACATATAGGCTGCATTTGTTTTGACTGTTAAGCCTTCATGTTAGGTAGAAAAAAATTATGCACAATTTCATGGGTCCTATAACTTTCCATGTTCTACTAAATTCTGAAGATGTACAATGTTCTAGTTAACCTCAGATGAAAGATAAAGGCTAGATTATTAACGACCCAGGACAGTTTAGCGATAACATCAGTAGATTCCATAAAAAAAATGTTGTACACCTACCATCCGACTTGTGACCTGCTCGACTTACGACCGTGTTTTTTATGCCAAATTTCTAGGAAATAAACAACTATTTGTATTGTACACAGTGTTTATCCTAAACCTTACAGTATAAAATACAGTACTAACAGCATAAAAAGTAAAGTAAAACATGAAATACCAAAATAAAACAAAATAAAGTCATTACAAAAATGTGATGTTGATATTCAGTAATAAAGTTCGACTTACGACCGGTTTCTCGGAACCGAACTCGGTCGTAAGTCGGATGGTAGGTGTAGTTAGGTTTTTTGTTTTTTTGAAGAGGAAAAAATCATTAACAAAATGCTGTTCACAATATCGTAAGTCCTCCCTGGGTGTTTGTAGAACCATCATTCCTCAATAACGTCTGCAAAAATCATGACAATCCAATGAATACTTATCGCAGGAGAGGGATTACAATGTCAATAACTTATTACCGAGTTTTATTTATTTTTTTGGTGTGGCACACCAACTCTCAGCGTGCTACACCCCTCCTACCTTCTTTACATCCTACCGGCTACTGAGGGACTCACTCACTGCTCTCCACACACTAGCCAGTACAGAAGTTGCCATGTAGAGTATTTACAATGAAATAATCATAAAAATCATAATTTTGGGAGGAAAAAAAAAAAAAAAATGCTAATTGCCAACATGTATTTTTGCTGACAGCAAGAACAAAAAAAAATACATTTAATGAAAAACATACTTAGAAATATGATAGAAACAAGCTGATTACATCAATGTTGCCAGAATTTTGCACTATTTTTCAGTAAGAAAACATTTTTTTTCCATAATTTTTCATTTTTAATGTCCTGATCATTGAAAAAAGGCTTGTCCCTCCCTTAAAAGTTAAAACAGCTAAATAACTCAACTGTGTGAAAAATCAGTTACAATAAAAGAAGATACAATCGTAACAAAGTAAACAGGTGGGGTTTGAACCCATGGCAAGCAAGTCCTAAAACTCCAGACTAGTTGGCAGAGTGACTTACACACTGGCCTGGAGTTTAGGAATCATTTGCCATGGGTTCAAACCCCACCTGCTCCGTGGTTTGTTTGCAATCGTGTTATTACAATTTCACAAGTCATAAGGGTGATCCATTGGTATGCAACCATGTATAATAATCAATATTTTCACTTTTCACATTCAGACTTGGCTGGGGTGTGCAAAGATGAAAGGATGTAAATAATTTTGATACGAACTTTGCAAGCTGCAAGGCAGTGGATGAAACCCATTGACATTCATAAGAAAGATTTAAAAATAATAACCACCCAGGGAGGTACTACCGTTCTGCCAAGTGAGTGTAAAACGAAAGCCTGTAATTGTTTTACATGATGGTAGGATTGCTGGTGTCTTTTGTCTGTCTCATAAATGTGCAAGATTGCAGGTGCATCTTGCTACTTCTACTTACACTTAGGTCACACTAAACATACATGTACACGTTTATTTATACACACTCATCTGAGTTTTCTTTGATTTTATCTTAGTTCTTGTTCTAATTACTTTTCCTTTTATATCCATGGGGAAGTGGAATAAGAATCTTTCCTCCGTAAGCCATGCGTGTTGTAAAAGTCAACTAAAATGCCGGGAACAATGGGCTAGTAACCCCTTTTTCTGTAAAAATTACTAAAAAGAATAAGAAGAAAATTGTCAAAGTGGGAAGTTTGAATGTGCGTGGATGTTGTGCGAATGATAAGAAAGAGATGATTGTGAATATTATGCATGAGAAGCTGGATATCCTGGCTTTAAGTGAAACAAAGCTGAAGGGGGTGGGTGAGTTTCAGTGAAGAGGAATAAATGGGATTAGGTCAGGGGTTTCTAATAGAGTTAGAGCTAAAGAAGGAGTAGCAATAATGTTGAAGGATAAGCTATGGCAGGAAAAGAGAGACTATAAATGTATTAATTCAAGGATTATGTGGAGTAAAATAAAAGTTGGATGTGAGAAGTGGGTCATAGTTAGTGTTTATGCACCTGGGGAAGAGAGAAGTATAGAGGAGAGAGATTTTGGGAAATGTTGAGTAATTGCGTGGGGAGTTTTGAACCAAGTGTGAGAGTACTTGTGGTTGGGGATTTTAATGCTAAAGTGGGAAAAAATGTTGTGGAGGGAGTAGTAGGTAAATTTGGGGTGCCAGGGGTAAATGAAAATTGGGAGCCTTTAATTGAACTATGTGTATAAAGAGGTTTGGTAATAAGTAATACATATTTTATGAAAAAGAGGATAAATAAATATATAAGGTATGATGTAGCACGTAATGAAAGTAGTTTGTTAGATTATGTATTGGTGGATAAAAGGTTGATGGGTAGGCTCCAGGATGTACATGTTTATAGAGGGGCAACTGATATATCGGATCATTATCTAGTTGTAGTTAGAGTTAGAGTAAGAGGTAGATGGGATAAGAGGAAAATGGCAACAAGTAAGAGGGAGGTGAAAGTGTATAAACTAAGGGAGGAGGAAGTTCGGGCAAAATATAAGCAACTATTGGCAGAAAGGTGGGCTGGTGCAGGTATGAGTAGTGGGGGGGTTGAAGAGGGTTGGAATAGTTTTAAAAATGCAGTATTAGAATGTGGAGCAGAAGTTTGTGGTTATAGGAGAGTGGGTGCAGGAGGAAAGAGGAGTGATTGGTGGAATGATGAAGTAAAGGGTGTGATAAAAGAGAAAAAGGTAGCTTATGAGAGGTATTTAAAAAGCAGAAGTGTTATAAGAAGAGTAGAGTATATGGAGAGTAAAAGAAAGGTGAAGAGAGTGGTGAGAGAGTGCAAAAGGAGAGCGGATGATAGAGTGGGAGGTACTGTCAAGGAATTTTAATGAAAATAAGAAAAAATTTTGGAGTTAAACAAGTTAAGAAAGCCTAGGGAACAAATGGATATGTCAGTTAAAAACAGAGAAGGGGAGTTAGTAGATGGGGAGATGGAGGTTTTGGGTAGATGGCGAGAATATTTCGAGGAACTTTTAAATGTCGATGAAGAAAGGGAGGCGGTAATTTCATGCACTGGCCAGGGAGGTATATCATCTTTTAGGAGTGAAGAAGAGCAGGATGTGAGTGTGAGGGAGGTGCGTGAGGCATTACATAGAATGAAAGGGGGTAAAGCAGCTGGAACTGACGGAAATGTTAAAAGCAGGGGGTCACATAGTGTTGGAGTGGTTGATATTTTTCTTTAATAAATGTATGAAAGAGGGGAAGGTACCAAGGGATTGGCAGAGAGCATATATAGTCCCTTTATATAAAGGGAAGGGGGACAAAAGAGATTGTAAAAATTATAGAGGAATAAGTTTACTGAGTATGCGAGGAAAAGTGTACGGTAGGGTTATTATTGAAAGAATTAGAGGCAAGACAGAATGTAGAATTGCGGATGAGCAAGGAGGTTTTAGAGTGGGTAGGGGATGTGTAGATCAAGTGTTTACACTGAAGCATATATGTGAGCAGTATTTAGATAAAGGTAGGGAAATTTTTATTGCACTTATGGATTTAGAAAAGGCATATGATAGAGTGGATAGGGGAGCAATGTAGCAGATGTTGCAAATGTATGGAATAGGTGGTAAGTTACTAAATGCTGTAAAGAGTTTTTATGAGGATAGTGAGGCTCAGGTTAGGGTGTGTAGAAGAGAGAGAGACTACTTCCCAGTAAAAGTAGGTCTTAGACAGGGATGTGTAATGTCACCATGGTTGTTTAATATATTTATAGATGGGGTTGTAAAAGAAGTAAATGCTAGGGTGTTCGGGAGGGGGGTGGGATTAAATTATGGGGAATTAAATACAAAATGGGAGTTGACACAGTTACTTTTTGCTGATGATACTGTGCTCATGGGAGATTCTAAAGAAAAATTGCAAAGGTTAGTGGACGAATTTGGGAATGTGTGTAAAGGTAGAAAGTTGAAAGTGAACACAGAAAAGAGTAAGGAGATGAGAGTATCAAATGATTTAGATAAAAATTGGATATCAAATTGGGGAGGAGGAGTATGGAAGAAGTGAATGTTTTCAGATATTTGGGAGTTGACATGTCAGCAGATGAATTTATGAAGGATGAGGTTAATCATAGAATTGATGAAGGAAAAAAGGTGAGTGGTGCATTGAGGTATACGTGGAGGCAAAAAATGTTATTTATGGAGGCAAAGAAGGGAATCTGTGATGAATGGTTTTGAAAACCAACAAGTTGAAGAATTGAAACACTTATGCAACATATGGGAATCTTTATTGAAGAAACATTTCGCCACACAGTTGCTTCATCAGTCCAATACAAAGTAGAAATGGGTAAGGAGAGTAGAAGTTTGAGGTAATCAGTCCCTCAACCTGGAATCGATGTGTTCAGTCCATCACTCTTGTAGGAAGTGCAGCATAGGGCCAGAGAGGTGGCTTATATACTGCGGTGAGATGAGTTGAAGCAGGAGGAGGTGGGATCACAGTGGGACCTGCCACTAGTGTAAGTAGGTCGTCGTCCAAAGGTTGGGCAAGTGTTGAAGTCTTTGTACCAAGATCCCATGATGTTGCAGTGTCTGACAGATGTGATAAATGGTTTTGAAAACTGACAAGTTGAAGAATTGAGACTGATGAAGCCACTGTGTGGCGAAACGTTTCTTCAATAAAGATTCCCATATGTTGCATAAGTGTCTCAATTCTTCAACTTGTCGGTTTTCAAAACCATTCATCACATCTGTCAGACACTGCAACATCATGGGATCTTGGTACAAAGACTTCAACACTTGCCCAACCTTTGGACGACGACCTACTTACACTAGTGGCAGGTCCCACTGTGATCCCGCCTCCTCCTGCTTCAACTCATCTCACCGCAGTATATAAGCCACCTCTCTAGCCCTATGCTGCACTTCCTACAAGAGTGATGGACTGAACACATCGATTCCAGGTTGAGGGACTGATTACCTCAAACTTCTACTCTCCTTACCCATTTCTACTTTGTATTGGACTGATGAAGCCACTGTGCGGCGAAACGTTTCTTCAATAAAGATTCCCATATGAGGTGGTTTGGTCATTTAGAGAGAATGGATCAAAGTAGAATGACATGGAGAGCGTATAAATCTGTAGGGAAAGGAAGGCGGGGTAGGGGTCGTCCTCGAAAAGGTTGAAGGGAGGGGGTAAAGGAGGTGTTGTGGGCGAGGGGTTTGGATTTCCATCAAGCGTGCCTGAGCGTGTTAGATACAAGTGAATGGAGACAAATGGTATTTGGGACCTGACGATCTGTTGGAGTGTGTGCAGGGTAATATTTAGCGAAGGGATTCAGGAAAACCGGTTATTTTATATAACCGGACTTAAGTCCTGGAAATGGGAAGTGCAATGCCTCCACTTTAAAGGAGGGGTTTGGGATATTGGCAGTTTGGAGAGACATGTGTATTTTTATACGTATATACTTCTAAACTATTGTATTCTGGGCACCTCTGCAAAAACAGTTATTATGTGTGAGTGAGATGAAAGTGTTGAATGATGATGAAAGTATTTTCTTTTTGGGGATTTTCTTTCTTTTTGGGTCACCCTGCCTTGGTGGGAGATGGCCGACTTGTTGGGGAAAAAAAAAAAAAAACTATTTCTACAAGTACATGTACAAGGTATGCAAGCCTAGTTGACATCAATGACATACTACTATATAGAAAGCTCCTCCTTGTATAGAGCATTTTGGGTCAATTAGGTCAGTTTTCTTCTAGGATGCAACCCACACCAGTTGACTAACACCCAGGTACCTATTTTACTGATGGGTGAACATGGACAGCAGGTGTCTTAAGGAGATATTGCATTCATATGTTCATAACATGTGCACTTTAACCCAGACAGACAAGGTTGGTTGGTGATAGGAGGAGAAGGGTAAAATGCGACTAGGATTGGAGTGTGCCGATGTATAGGTATCGATGGTATTGGCTAATTTTAACAGTATAGGCAGTGGCCTAAAACCGAGTATAGATATCAGTGGCTATCTGCTAATTTTGATGGTAGTGGTAGGTATAAGCTTAGTTTGATGGCATTGGTATTAACCTAAAACCAAGTATCAATAATGGCAAAAATCTTGATATGCCACCATCCGTAATGACGATTATCAATGAAATTTTTATTTAATTTTTTCCTCAGCTGTTTTTGACTATTCATTTTTGTGTGTCAATGATCATTTGTAGCATTTGTGGTAAACTCAATTTCTTTGGTAAACATTAATTCCCTAACCCTTTGACTGTCGCAAGCCCCTTTCTGAAACTGTCATTCTATGTCGCAAAAGTTTTGGAAAAAAATAAAATTATTTTTCTTATGAAATGATTGAGAATCTTTTCCCAATGGTAATGACACCAAAAGTACGAAATTTGGTCGAAAACTCACGGAATTACGCTCCCGCAAAGTTAGCGGTCTCGGCAATATATACGCATCGGCAATTTCGCCGACTTTGAGCCCTGTTTTTGGCCAATTCCGTTGTTCCAGTTGACCAAACTGGAACAACCATTTTTTCTATCAGTTGAGTACAAGAAAACGCCCATTTACCGATTTGAACTACCCAATGAAGTGGTCAGAAATTGGCAATTTGGCCAATTTCACACAAATTAAAAAGATGCCAATTTCAAAATAGGGTCCAGAGTAAACAATGTAGACATTCTTGGCACTAAAATAACATATCCTCTGTTCATTAGTCACATCTCTAGGCCCCTCTTATACACTATTACTATTGCTTTTTATATTGATTTATAATTCATACAAAAAAATACAAAATTTACTGATATGCAGACTAATGCATTATTGTAAAAATGATATAAATAATATCAGTGCATTAGTGAAAGAATATTAGACTCCCCAGTTGATGTGTATTGGACGTGTGGTGTAATTTGCTTACTCCTGACCATTGGTAAAAATCGAACATTTCCGCTATTTTGAGCTCAATTTCAAGGTCATTTTCATCATGAAAGTAATGAAAATCATCTCTTTTTCTATAATATGTTTTCCATTTTATCACCTGAGACCATGAAAACGGGAATACAACGATAAATACTGTAAGAAAATACACCTCAAAGTCGGCATTTTAATCCAAAAAAACAGTCAGTCTTTTTTTTCTCATTATGCACTGCGTGCTGCAGGATTTTTTTTATGTGGTGCACAGTGACCACACAGACCCATTTTCTCACATGTGGGCCTACCAGCTTTCTCCTGCTTGATTTGAAGCTGCTAGAATTTACGCGTATAAATACGTCGGAAACAGTGGCGAGTAAAACGTATATATACGACATAAACAGTCAAAGGGTTAAGTGTGCACACCCCTGATGTGAGAAATATCCAGTGTCCAAGAATTAAAAAAAAAAATATTCTGTTACTTTTGAGCTCAATTTCATGCTACTTCCAGTCCTAAAACAAATCAAAATCATCTCTATTTCTATAATATATCTTCCATTCTATCAACTGATACCAAGAAACCGAGAATTTAATAATAAAATCCATTCAAAAATACAATGCAAAGTTGCTAATTTAAATAAAAAAAAAACCTGGAGGGTTGCAATTTTTCCCCATTATGCACTGTGAGGGCAGGACTTTTTTTTTGTAAATGTTGCATACTTACTGCATTGACCCATTCTCTCATATCAAGGCCTAAAATTACCACTCCCAGCTTCTCTGAGTGAGCCGAGCTCATCACATAGGTCTATGGCATGGACAGAGACTTCAAACCCGTTATACTACAGCACGGACACTTAAGGGGTTAATCAAGATGTGCGGCACTTGTGAATTCACTTTATGTGCCACTAGCCAGGTGGGAAACCTATACATGTACTTTTTATTACTCCAAAAAATTATACCCATGCATAAAGAAATTATCAAAGTATTAATGATATTTGGAGGTGGGAAGTACCACTAGTATATTCATATCTCTCTCTCTCTCTCTCTCTCTATCTTTCTTTATCTATCTATCTCTCTTTATCTACCTCTCTATCTCTATCTCCTCACTTCTCTATACTCATCTGCACTTTACTTTCTGTAGCTGTCCATGGTCTTGTTCTTTCCTTTCTCTCCCTCTGTGAATCACTGGTTGAACCTAGGGGTTCTCTCTGTTTTAGCCTGCACTCTGAAGAAGGGGTTTGAGATATTTGCTGTTTAGAGAGACATCTAAAACTGTCATATCTGCAAGCCTCTGGCAAGAATGATAATGTGAATGATGGTGAAAGTTTCTTCTTCTTTGGGTCACCTTGCCTTGGTAGGAGACAGCCAGCATGTTAAAAAAAAAAAAAAAAAAAAAAAAAAAAAAAAAAAAAAAAAAAAAAAAAAAAAAAAAAAAAAAAAAACGGATAATAATATCTGAACATGTGTACCCACCTTGCCACTGTATATTCTGTAGATCAGAGACGACATATCACGGACAGGAAAAGGGTGTTTTAGAGTTGCCAATTCATAAAGTAAACATCCTAAAGCCCATATATCCGATTTGTAGTTGTAAGGAAGACCAGCAAATAATTCTGGACTCTGAAAGGCAAAACCAAAGTATATTAAATTGTCCTGTTATGCGAGGTGTTGTATTCGTACTCATCATTAATCTATACAGTGAATTTAGTGTAAATAGCCATAGAAAATTATTCAGAACCATTATTGTCAGTTGCTCTATGCTGCAGTTCTATAGAACAAACATTTGAGGGTAGTAAAAATATCACAGTATTTAACACCATACTTTGACTTATGATATTTTGACTTTACAATGATGTAAAACTTGTTTTTTGTACCGTACATTATTGATAGGATAAACGACTTCTTCTCAAACATAGAATCTAATCTCGCCAGTAAAATCCCACGTACCAATGCCCGTGCCGGGGACTACCTAGATGGGAATTTCCCAAATTCCTTCTATCTTGTACCAGCTGAGCCCACGGAAGTCACCGCGATCATAAAGTCACTTAAAAATAACTCGGGGAATCTGTCTCACGTCCCATCATTATTGTACAAGCGAGCGGCCCATGTCCTTTCGCATGCTATTACATTACTTTTTAACAAGTCACTAGAAACTAGCACTTTCCCGACATTACTCAAGACAGCATGGGTTACACCAATACATAAAGGTGGTGACCCTACAGACATAAACAACTATAGGCCAATATCAAACTTACCATTGCTATCCAAAATCTTCGAGAAACTCGTGCACAGGAGACTACGTATATTCATTTATAACGTCACAAAACATACTCAACCCCTGCCAATTTAGATTCAGGAAAAATAAAAGCACTAATGATGCAATTATAAAAATGCTAGACTTACTTTACAAAGCATTGGAAAATAAGGAATATCCGCTAGGAATTTTTATTGACCTAAAAAAAGCATTTGACACAGTAGACCACGGCATCCTACACCACAAACTTGACCACTATGGTATAAGAGGCCATGCACTTGCATATTTTAAATCCTACCTTTCTAATAGGTATCAGTATGTCACCATTAAAGACACAGCCTCATCAATACGGCCACTTGATACTGGAGTTCCGCAGGGAAGTGTCCTTGGACCTCTGCTCTTCCTCATTTACATCAATGATCTTCCAAACATATCCCAACACCTGAAACCCATTCTCTTTGCTGACGACACGACTTATGTCATCTCCCACCCTAATCTTGCCACCCTCAACACCACTGTTAACGAGGAGCTACTCAAAATATCGACTTGGATGACAGCCAATAAACTTACACTTAACACTGGCAAAACCTACTATATTATGTTTGGTAGCAGAGCAGGTATTGCGCAACTTAACATTAAGATCGACAACACTCTAATTGCCAGACATAATGAGGGCAAATTCCTTGGCCTATACCTCGACAACAACCTAAATTTCGGCACCCATATCCAACACATAACAAAAAAAGTATCCAAAATGGTGGGGATCCTCTCCAAGATACGATACTACGTACCGCAAACTGCCCATCTCACACTATACCATTCACTTATATATCCATACCTCACCTATGCTATCTGTGCTTGGGGTTCAACTGCAGCAACACACCTAAAGCCAATAATAACCCAACAAAAAGCCGCAGTAAGAATAATCACTAAATCCCATCCCTGGCAACACCCCCCCCCCCACTCTTCATAGATCTAAACTTACTCCCTGTTCAGAACATCCACACTTACTACTGTGCAATCTATATCTACAGGACCTTAAATTCCAATATTAACCTTGACCTAAAACACTTTCTTGATAGTTGTGACAGGATCCACAGGCATAACACCAGACACAAACATCTCTATGACATTCCCCGAGTTCGACTAAACCTTTACAAAAATTCAATGTATTTCAAAGGACCTAAAATCTGGAATACCCTACCTGAAAATTCTAGAACTGCAGACACATTCATCACTTTCAAAACTACAGTTAGAAAACATCTTATCTCCCTGATCCACCCCGACAACTAACTACAGGATAACCACCTGGTCTTTCAAAATTACACTCACTCACCCATTGACTATAAACCCAGAAATACTAATTCTTTCTTTCTTTCAACACACCAGCCGTATCCCACCGAGGCGGGGTGGCCCAAAAGGAAAAACGAAAGTTTCTCCTTTTACATTTAGTAATATATACAGGAGAAGAGGTTACTAGCCCCTTGCTCCCGGCATTTTAGTCGCCTCTTACAACACGCATGGCTTACGGAGGAAGAATTCTGTTCCACTTCCCCATGGAGATAAGAGGAAATAAACAAGAATAAGAACTAGAAAGAAAATAGAAGAAAACCCAGAGGGGTGTGCATATATGTGCTTGTACATGTATGTGTAGTGTGACCTAAGTGTAAGTAGAAGTAGCAAGACGTACCTGAAATCTTGCATGTTCATGAGACAGAAAAAAGGACACCAGCAATCCTACCATCATGTAAAACAATTACAGGCTTACGTTTTACACTCACTTGGCAGGACGGTAGTACCTCCCTGGGCGGTTGCTGTCTACCAACCTACTACCTAGGAGAAATACTAATCTTAATCTTAAAATAATAAATCCTAACCAGTCATAAGTTTGCCTATGTTACTCAAATATAAACACCTTGCATTGTGCCAAAACAAAAGCATTCACATTGCTAAACTCAAAATTATGATGTACTCACTTAGCCTTAATACTATAATCTGTAAGGACTTAATGTTAAGAATTAATATAAGTCTGCTCGAAATGCCTAGCCATGCTAGGTGTCCTAGTGGCCCCCTCTGTAATTAGTATTTTATAACATGTAAGCCACAAAATACCCAAAACCTGTAAACCCCACATTGTAACCATTATAGAGAATAAACTTGAATTGAATTGAATTGAATTGTATTCATTTATTTGCTCTGCAATACTGGTACGTATTAGTTACAGGAATTATTTGTTTATTTACTTATTCAGTGACAGTAGTTATTTATTTATGTAGTATTTATCATAATCCCTTCTGTATAAATTACTAAATTTAAAAAGAAAAACTTTCATTTTTCTTTTTGGGTCACCCTGCCTCGGTGGGATACAGCTGGTTTGTGGAAAAAAAAAGTTATCATATATTTGACTTAATGACACTTTCAACTTACGATGGGTTCATCATAACGTAACCCCATTGTAAATCAAGGAGCACCCATACAACAGATAACATACCATGTAGGAAGGAGTTCCAATCATTGTTGTTGCCATATCAACAGAAGAATTCAGAATTCGTGCAATGCCAAAGTCACCCAGTTTAATAAGTCCTGATCGGGTAAGGAAAATATTCTGTGATTTGAGATCCCTGTGGAGAACGTTGTGCACATGCAGGTACTGAGGAAGAGACAAAAAAATATTTAATCATGAAAAGGGAGTAAAATGACTAAGATAAAGATGGCAGACATGTGTCAAAGACAAGTGCAAGATTACTCTTTTTTCCATGGCACAATGAGTTAAGTAATGTTGGTCCAATAATCTTTTCAAAAGTGGAATGTATACAGTGCTGCAGAAGGCTATTGTGAGTAGTTTACATTAGCATTACTGCAACAATAAGTCTAAATCAGGTGCTATATTGATATATAATCTAGTTTTAACCCCTTGACTGTCACAACCCCAAATCCTGAGGCATCTCCTGGTGTCGCAAAATTTTCTAAAAAAAAAAAAAAAAAAATTCTTATAAAATGATAAAGAATCTTTACCCAATTGTAAGGACACCAAAAGAATAAAATTTGATGGAAAACTGACAGAATTACACTCTCGCGAAGTTAGCGACTTCAGCGATATTTACGAATCAGCGATTTTGCCCATTTTGAGTCCTATTTTCAAGTAATTCTATTGTTTCAGGCGACCAAACTCATTGCTGTTTCTTTAGAACTCCATTTTTTCTATCGATTGAGTACAAGAAACTGCCCATTTACCGATTTCAACTACCCAATAACGTGGTCAGAAATTTGCAATTTGGCCAATTTCACAAAAATTAAAAAATATGACAATTTCAAAATAGGGTCCAGAATGAACAATGCAGACATTCCTGGCTCTAAAATAACATTTTCTTTGTTCGTCAGTCACGTCTCCAGGCCCCTCTGATATTACTCTCGCTTTCTATTTTGAATTTTTATTCAAACAAAAAATAGAAGATTTATTGTTATGCAGACTACTGCAATATTGTAATAATTGTATAAATAATGTCAACCCATTTATGACTGCATATCAGAATGGCTACTTGGACATTTATTGGACAACGTGCTTTATTATCTTGTTAGCTGCAATGGCTAACAAGATCGATAACTTCTTTTCAACCATAGGATCAAGTCTCGCCAGTAAAATTCCAAGCACTAATACCCAAGGGAGTGATTACTTAGATGGAAACTACCCAACATCCCTCTATCTTGCCCCAACTGAACTCACTGAAGTCACCATGATTATTAATTCACTAAAAAATAAATCTGGAAATCTAGCTCATGTCCCACCATTATTGTACAAACTAGTGGCTCAAGTCCTCTATCCACCATTACATTACTTTTTAATAAATCACTAGACACCAACATTTTCCTGACATTACTCAAGATAGGATGATGTTACAAAAAGCGCGATTTCTAATAAGCATAGAGATCTCCAGTGAATACTAGAAAGGACTGCCAGTCTAGCATCCAGCCTGTTACTGGGTTTTTGCAACAAGCAGTCAGTATCCTGGTCCAATTATCCATTAGAATTCAGTAAGATTCAATAGTGCTTCAGGATTACAACTGGTAGGCTACTAACTAAAGAAATTAAAATTTAATAAGTTTATTAACAAAATTGTCTAGGCGTATATTATCAAAGTAAATTATAGTAATCAACTGAATATAATATAGGATACAAGTTCCTACACTTCTCTCGTGTACAGTATTATTGTACTGAAGGCACATATTTATGGCTTTTAAGTACTGTCTGGTACATTATTAGAATTTAATAACATAATACACATATATACAAATAAGTTTGTGTGTACGTGTGTAAGTGCTCTAAGTAGTTCGCTATGTCTCAAGACTCGACTAGACTTAACCAGTGACTGACTAAAAGTCCTCACATAAACTAACTTCTTGACCAACCTGGCAATCAGAACAGCTTGCTTGAACAATAAAACGACTGATAAGCTGAACAACAATATAACAAGCAACAACGACACAGAATCAGGAACAAGGAGATAATATAATGACACTAAGTAGGGACCATCTGCAGATCCTCCACAAAAGTCACAAAACTCCCATACTACTGAATCTAAGTTCAGCATAAGAGAATCCCCGACTGTGACAGTACACAGATACCAGTACAAATTAGGTCAGAAGCTACAGCTCAGGACCTGAGTTTCTCAGTGTGTCTATGCGACACACAACCTCAGTACAATGTCGAAAATCACTAAGTCTAGGCTATGATCTGTGAACAGAGTTACACAGAACTAACAACAAGAAAGCGACAGAAACGATCTTCTAAGAAGGGCCCACAAGGGAGAGCAGGTGAGGGGTGTCTTGTTAGAAGAAAGTCAAACAGACAATAGGCAGCGCAGCCCAGGCGGACTACTCCAGGCGAGGTGTGATCACCCCCCCCCCGATCACGTGACTCTCCGTGGACTGCTGCTGCCTAGCAACACAGAAGCTGGCATCGTAACGAGCGGAGAGAAAACAAAGTAGTTAGACAATGTTGTCAGCTAATTAACACTCGAACTATGAGCACTGAATAATATATAAATGTTACATCCTACCTAATAAATATAACTAAGTCAGATAATAATATAAAGCAATATATTTACGTGAGAGTAATGGTGGTTGGGGATTTCAATGCTAAAGTGGGTAAAAATGTTGTGGAGGGAGTAGTAGGAAAATTTGGGGTGCCAGGGGTAAATGTAAATGGGGAGCCTTTAATTGAGCTATGTGTAGAAAGAGATTTGGTAATAAGTAATACATATTTTATGAAAAAGAGGATAAATAAATATACAAGGTATGATACAGCACGTAAGGAAAGTAATTTGTTAGATTATGTATTGGTGGATAAAAGGTTGATGGGTAGGCTCCAGGATGTACATGTTTATAGAGGGGCAACTGATATATCGGATTATTATTTAGTTGTAGCTACAGTTAGAGTAAGAGGTAGATGGGAAAAGAGGAAGGTGGCAACAACAAGTAAGAGGGAGGTGAAAGTGTATAAACTAAGGGAGGAGGAAGTTCGGGTGAGATATAAGCGGCTATTGGCAGAAAGGTGGGCTAGTGCAAAGATGAGTAGTGAGGGGGTTGAAGAGGGTTGGAATAGTTTTAAAAATGCAGTATTAGAATGCGTGGCAGAAGTTTGTGGTTATAGGAGGGTGGGGGCAGGAGGAAAGAGGAGTGATTGGTGGAATGATGAAGTAAAGGGTGTGATAAAAGAGAAAAAGGTAGCTTATGAGAGGTTTTTACAAAGCAGAAGTGTTATAAGAAGAGCAGAGTATATGGAGAGTAAAAGAAAGGTGAAGAGTGTGGTGAGAGAGTGCAAAAGGAGAGCAGATGATAGAGTGGGAGAGGCACTGTCAAGAAATTTTAATGAAAACAAGAAAAAATTTTGGAGCGAGTTAAACAAGTTAAGAAAGCCTAGGGAAAGTATGGATTTGTCAGTTAAAAACAGAGTAGGGGAGTTAGTAGATGGGGAAAGGGAGGTATTAGGTAGATGGCGAGAATATTTTGAGGAACTTTTAAATGTTGAGGAAGAAAGGGAGGCGGTAATTTCATGCACTGGCCAGGGAGGTATACTATCTTTTAGGAGTGAAGAAGAGCAGAATGTAAGTGTGGGGGAGGTACGTGAGGCATTACGTAGAATGAAAGGGGGTAAAGCAGCTGGAACTGATGGGATCATGACAGAAATGTTAAAAGCAGGGGGGATATAGTGTTATAGTGGTTGGTACTTTTGTTTAATAAATGTATGAAAGAGGGGAAGGTACCTAGGGATTGGCGGAGAGCATGTATAGTCCCTTTATATAAAGGGAAAGGGGACAAAAGAGATTGTAAAAATTATAGAGGAATAAGTTTACTGAGTATACCAGGAAAAGTATACGGTAGGGTTATAATTGAAAGAATTAGAGGTAAGACAGAATGTAGGATTGCGGATGAGCAGGGAGGTTTCAGAGTGGGTAGGGGATGTGTAGATCAAGTGTTTACATTGAAGCATATATGTGAACAGTATTTAGATAAAGGTAGGGAAGTTTTTATTGCATTTATGGATTTAGAAAAGGCATATGATAGAGTGGATAGAGGAGCAATGTGGCAGATGTTGCAAGTACAGTGGACCCCCGCATAACGATGGCATCACATAGCGATTATTTCGCATACCGCTTACTTTAATTGCAAAAATTTTGCCTCACATACCGCTTAAAAACCCGCTTACCGATTTTCGTCCGAGACGCGTCCAATGTGCGGCCTGAACCACGCTCACATGTTCCGCCGGTGGCATTGTTTACCAGCCAGCCTCCGCGGTAACATCCAAGCATACAATCGGAATATTTCGTATTATTACAGTGTTTTCGGTGCTTTTTCTGGAAAATAAGTGACCATGGGCCCCAAGAAAGCTTCTAGTGCCAACCCTACAGCAATACCTGGAGAGAGAGATAAGGGTGAGAATTACAATAGAGATGAAGAAAAAGATCATTGATAAGTATGAAAGTGGAGTGCATGTCTCCGAGCTGGCCAGGTTGTATAATAAACCCCAATCAACCATCGCTACTATTGGTGGTACAGCTGCTGCTGCTGCTGCTGCACTGTCAGCTGCTGCTGCTGCTGCTGCTGCACTGTCAGCTGCTGCTGCTGCTGTAGCACCGTTGTTGGTGTGGCTTATTGAGAATACCAAGAAACAATTAACCCCAGAGGATTTGCCACCCAGGATAACCCAAAAAAGTCAGTGTCATCGAAGACTGTCTAACTTATTTCCATTGGGGTCCTTAATCTTGTCTCCCAGGATGCAACCCACACAAGTCGACTAACACCCAGGTGAACAGGGAAAAATGCCTGGAACTAGTGCTCATATTGGTGAATTTAAAGCCAGCAAAGGTTGGTTTGAGAGATTTAAGAATCGTAGTGGCATACACAGTGTGATAAGGCCTGTTCTGGAAGAAAATGCCAAACAGGACCTACAGTACTCAGGAGGAAAAGGCACTCCCAGGACACAGTGTCTCATCAGTCATTGCTGCATCTTCAATAAAGGTAAGTGTCATTTATTCATTTAGTAGACTAGTACATGCACAATATATACTGTGCATGTACTACTCTACTATTGTGCATGTATCCTTCTCTTTGTGTGTGGGAAAATGTATATTTCATGTGGTAAAAATTTTTTTTTCATACTTTTGGGTGTCTTGCACGGATTAATTTTATTTCCATTATTTCTTATGGGGAAAATTCATTCACATAACGATTATTTCGCATAACAATTACCCCTCTTGCACGGATTAAAATCGTTAACCAGGGGTCCACTGTATATGGAATAGGTGGTAGGTTACTAAATGGTGTTAAGAGTTTTTATGAGGATAGCGAGGCTCAGGTTAGGGTGTGTAGAAGAGAGGGAGAATACTTCCCGGTAAAAGTAGGTCTTAGACAGGGTTGTGTAATGTCACCATGGTTGTTTAATATATTTATAGATGGGGTTGTAAAAGAAGTAAATGCTAGGGTGTTCGGGAGAGGGGTGGGATTAAATTATGGGGAATCAAATTCAAAATGGGAATTGACACAGTTACTTTTTGCTGATGATACTGTGCTTATGGGAGATTCTAAAGAAAAATTGCAAAGGTTATTGGATGAGTTTGGGAATGTGTGTAAAGGTAGAAAGTTGAAAGTGAACATAGAAAAGAGTAAGGTAATGAGGGTATCAAATGATTTAGATAAAGAAAAATTGGATATCAAATTGGGGAGGAGGAATATGGAAGAAGTGAATGTTTTCAGATACTTGGGAGTTGACATGTCGGCAGATGGATTTATGAAGGATGAGGTTAATCATAGAATTGATGAGGGAAAAAAGGTAAGTGGAGCGTTGAAGTATATGTGGAGTCAAAAAACGTTATCTATGGAGGCAAAGAAGGGAATGTATGAAAGTATAGTAGTACCAACACTCTTATATGGTTGTGAAGCTTGGGTGATAAATGCAGCAGTGAGGAGATGGTTGGAGGCAGTGGAGATGTCCTGTCTAAGGGCAATGTGTGGTGTAAATATTATGCAGAAAATTTGGAGTGTGGAAATTAGGAAAAGGTGTGTAGTTAATAAAAGCATTAGTCAGAGGGCAGAAGAGGGGTTGTTGAGGTGGTTTGGTCATTTAGAGAGAATGGATCAAAGCAGAATGACATGGAAAGCATATAAATCTATAGGGGAAGGAAGGAGGGGTAGGGGTTGTCCTCGAAAGGGTTGGAGAGAGGGGGTAAAGGAGGTTTTGTGGGTGAGGGGCTTGGACTTCCAGCAAGCATGCATGAGCGTGTTAGATAGGAGTGAATGGTACTTGGGACCTGACGATCTGTTGGAGTGTGAGCAGGGTAATATTTAGTGAAGGGATTCAGGGAAACCGGTTATTTTCATATAGTCGGACTTGAGTCCTGGAAATGGGAAGTACAATGCTTGCACTTTAAAGGAGGGGTTTGGGATATTGGCAGTTTGGAGGGATATGTTGTACAGTGGACCCCCGCATACCGTTGGCCTTACATAACGTTAAATCCGCATTCCGATACATTTTATCGCTAAGATTTTGCCTTGCATACCGCTAAAAAACCCGCTCAACGCTGTTTGTCCGAGACGCGTCTAATGTGCGGCCTGAGCCAGCCTCACATGTTCCGCCGGTGGCATTGTTTACCAGCCAGCCTCCGCGGTAACATCCAAGCATACAATCGAAACATTTCATATTATTACAGTGTTTTTGGTGATTTTATCTGCAAAATAAGTGACCATTGGCCCCAAGAAAGCTTCTAGTGCCAACCGTACAGCAATAAGGGTAAGAATTACTATAGAGATGAAGAAAGAGATCATTGATAAATATGAAAGTGGAGTGCGTGTCTCCGAGCTGGCCAGGTTGTATAATAAACCCCAATCAACCATTGCTACTATTGCGGGCAACAAAACGGCAATCAAGGAAGCTGTTCTTGCCAAAGGTTCAACTGTGTTTTCGAAACAGAGATCGCAAGTGATGGAAGATGTTGAGAGACTCTTATTGGTATGGATAAATGAAAAACAGATAGCAGGAGATAGCATCTCTCAAGTGATCATAAGTGAAAAGGCTAGGAAGTTGCATGAGGATTTAATTAAAAAAATGCCTGCGACTAGTGATGATGTGAGTGAATTTAAGGCCAGCAAAGGTTGGTTTGAGAGATTTAAGAAGCGTAGTGGCATACATAGTGTGATAAGGCATGGTGAGGCTGCCAGTTCAGACCACAAAGCAGCTGAAAAATATGTGCAGGAATTCAAGGAGTACATAGACAGTGAAGGACTGAAACCTGAACAAGTGTTTAATTGTGATGAAACAGGCCTGTTTTGGAAGAAAATGCCAAGCAGGACCTACATTACTCAGGAGGAAAAGGCACTCCCAGGACATAAGCCTATGAAAGACAGGCTTACTCTGTTGATGTGTTCCAATGCTAGTGGTGATTGCAAAGTGAAGCCTTTATTAGTGTATCACTCAGAAACTCCCAGAGCGTTCAGGCAAAAGAATATCCTCAAGGCTAATTTGTGTGTGCTGTGGAGGGCAAACAGTAAGGCATGGGTCACTAGGGACTTTTTCTATGACTGGTTATACCATGCATTTGCCCCCAATGTGAAAGATTACCTAACTGAAAAGAAATTAGACCTTAATAGTGCCTCCTGGTGTTAGACAATGCCCCTGGTCATCCTACAGAAGTGGCAGAGCGACTTTATGGGGACATGAGCTTCATTAAGGTGAAGTTTTTGCCTCCTAATACCACTCCTCTCCTGCAGCCCATGGACCAGCAGGTTATTGCAAACTTCAAAAAACTTTACACAAAAGCTCTGTTTGAAAGGTGCTTTGTAGTGACCTCAGAAACTCAATTGACTCTAAGAGAGTTTTGGAGAGAGCACTTTAATATCCTCAATTGTGTAAACCTTATAGGTAAGGCTTGGGAGGGAGTGACTAAGAGGACCTTGAACTCTGCTTGGAAGAAACTGTGGCCAGAATGTGTAGACCAAAGGGATTTTGAAGGGTTTCAGGCTAACCCTGAGAGGAGTATGCCAGTTAAGGAATCCATTGTGGCATTGGGAAAGTCCTTGGGATTGGAGGTTAGTGGGGATGATGTGGAAGAGTTGGTGGGGGAGGACAATGAAGAACTAACCACTGATGAGCTGCTAGATCAACTTCAACAGCAAGAGGCCAGACCTGAGGAAACTGGTTCGGAGGAGGGGAGAGAGAAATTGAAGAAGTTGCCTATTACAAAGATTAAGGAAATCTGTGCAATGTGGCTGAAAGTGCAAACCTTTATGGATGAAAATCACCCTCACACAGCTATTACAAGCCGTGCTGGTGACTATTACACTGACAATGTTGTGAAACACTTTAGGGAAGTCATAAAGGAACGAGAGGTACAGGCCACTATGGACAGATATGTTGTGCGACAGAAGTCCAGAGACTCTGAAGCTGGTCCTAGTGGCAATAAAAGAAGAAGGGAAGTAACCCCAGAAAAGGACTTGACACCTCAAGTCTTAATGGAAGGGGATTCCCCTTCTAAACACTAAGACTCTCTCCTCCTCCCATCCCATCAATCATCACCAGATCTTCAATAAAGGTAAGTGTCATGTAATTGTGCATGCCTTTTTCAGTTTGTGTGTATTAAAATTAATATTTCATGTGGTAAAATTTTTTTTTTCATACTCTGGGGTGTCTTGCACGGACTAATTTGATTTCCATTATTTCTTATGGGGAAAATTCATTCGCATAACGATAATTTCACATAACAATGAGCTCTCAGGAAAGGATTAATATTGTTATGCGGGGGTCCACTGTATATCTTTATACGTATATGCTTCTAAACTGTTGTATTCTGAGCACCTCTGCAAAAACAGTGATAATGTGTGAGTGTGGTGAAAGTGTTGAATGATGATGAAAGTATTTTCTTTTTGGGATTTTCTTTCTTTTTTTTTGGGTCACCCTGCCTTGGTGGGAGACGGCTGACTTGTTGGAAAAAAAAAAAAAAATATATTTACGATTTACCTATTATCGCAAATATAAGCAATATAAAATTATATGAACAGATAATATACATTATATACATTGTGACCCATTCAGGGGTCATAATAGAAGAGGTACTCCAATACACAAAGGTGGACACCCAACAGATGTGAATAACTACAGGACAATATCAAACATGCCTTTGCTATCTAAAAATCTTTGAGAAACTAGTACACAATATACAGTGGACCCCCGCCTTACGATATTAATCCGTTCCTGAGAGCTCATCGTAAGCCAAAATTATCGTAAGGCGAATTAATTTTCCCCATAAGAAATAATATTAATCAAATTAATCCGTTCCTGACACCCCAAAGTATGAAAAAAAAAAATTTTTTACCACATGAAATATTAATTTTAATACACACAAACTGAAGAAGACATGCACACTCTACTAAGAATAGAATACATGACACTTACCTTTATTGAAGATCTGGTGATGATTGATGGGATGGGAAGAGGGGAGTGTGTGGAAGTTATTATTTAGAAGGGAAATCCCCTTCCATTAGGACTTGAGGTAGCAAGTCCTTTTCTGGGGTTACTTCCCTTCTTCTTTTAATGCCACTAGGACCAGCTTGAGAGTCACTGGACCTCTGTCGCACAACAAATCTGTCCATAGAGCTCTGTACGTCCCGTTCCTTTAAGACTTTCCTAAAATGGGCCATAACATTGTCATTGTACAGGTTGCCAACATGGCTTGCAGTAGCTGTGTCAGGGTGATTTTCATCCATAAAGGTTTGCAGTTCAACCCACTTTGCACACATTTCCTTAATCTCTTTTTTCAATTCCATACTAATTCTCGCCCTTTTTACCACAGTGATGGCACTAGAATCTTTCTTGGGCTCCATGGTGACTTATTTTGCAGTTACAAGCACTGAAAACACTGGGATAATGTGAAATGCACTGAATATATGCGTAGATGCGACCGCACTGGCTGGCTTGTAAACACTGGCGCTGAGACCACATGTGGGATGCATCCCAGACGAATCACTTAAGGCGAGATTTTTATTGTGAGGCAAGGCAAATGCTTCGTATGGCGGATTTAATGTAAGGCGATGTGTTCGTAAGGCGGGGGCCCACTGTATTACACTTTTATAACGTCACAAAACATTCTCAACATCATAAAGCATTCTCAACCCTGGCCAGTTTGGTTTCAGGAGAAAAGCACAAATGACAAATATAAAAATGCTAGACCTATGTACTTTACACAGCACTTGAAAAAAATTAATATCCATTAGAACTCTTTATTGACCTCAGGAAAGCTTTTGATACAGTAGGCCACAGCATCCTAATTCACAAACTTGAACATTACGGTATCAGAGGTCATGCACTTGCATATACAAGGTCTTACCATAGTAAAACACAGTACGTCTCTATTAAGAACAACCTCCTCGTCAAGACCTCTGGACATTGGTGTTCCACAGGCAAGTATCCTTGGCCCTCTCTACTTTTCCTTTTCTATATCAATGATCTTCCAAATGTATCGCAACAACTTAGACTTATTCTCTTTGCTGATGGCAATTTTTGTTATCTCCCACCAAAATCCAGCATCACTTAACACTGTTAATGAAGAACTCTTTAACCCTTTGACTGTCGCGGCCGTATATATACGTTTACGAGGTACAGTGTTTGACGTATATATACGTACTCATAAATTCTAGCGGCTTCAAATCAAGCAGGAGAAAGCTGGTAGGCCCACATGTGAGAGAATGGGTCTGTGTGGTCAGTGTGCACCATATAAAAAAAATCCTGGAGCACGCAGTGCATGATGAGAAAAAAAAAACTCCGACCGTTTTTTTTAATTAAAATGCCGACTTTGTGGTCTATTTTCGTATAGTATTTGTGGTTATATCCTCGTTTTCTTGGTCTCATTTGATAGAACGGAAACTATATTATAGAAATAGAGGTGATTTTGATTAATTTTACTATAAAAAGAACCTGAAAATGGAGCACAAAGTACAGGAAATGTTTGATTTTTGCCGATGTTCAAAAGTAAACAAATGATGTCATTGTCCAATAAATGTCCAAATAGCCATTCTAATATGCAGTCATGAATGGGTTGATGTAATTTTTACAATTATTACAGTATTGCAGTAGTCTGCATAACAGTAAATCTTCTATTTTTTGTTTGAATAAAATTTCAAAATAAAAAGCAAGAGTAATATCAGAGGGGCCTGGAGACATGACTGATGAACAAAGAAAATGTTATTTTAGAGCCAGGAATGTCTGCATTGTTCATTCTGGTAATTATTTTGAAATTGTCATATTTTTTAATTTTTGTGAAATTGGCCAAATTGCAAATTTCTGACTATGTTATTGGGTAGTTGAAATCGGTAAATGGGCAGTTTCTTGTACTCAATCGATGGAAAAAATGGAGTTCTGAAGAAATAGCTATGAGTTTGGTTGACTGGAATAATGGAATTAGCTGAAAATAGAGCTCAAAGTGGGCGAAATCGCCGATTTGTAAATATCGCCGAGGTCGCTAACTTCGTGAGAGCGTAATTCCGTCAGTTTTCCATCAAATTTCGTTTTTTTTGGCGTCTTTACAATCGGGAAAAGATTCTCTATCATTTCATAAGAAAAAATAATTTTTTTTTTTTTTGAAATTTTGCGACACCAGGAGACACCTCAGGATTGGGGGTTGCGACAGTCAAAGGGTTAAAAATATCAACCTGGATGACTACCAATAAACTTACACTTAATACTGACAGAACTTTCTACATTATATCTGGGTGCAGAGCAGGTAATGTCCAGCTAAATATTATTATCAACAATACTCTTATTACTAAACATAACGAGAGAAAATTTCTGGGTTTGCAGCTTTAACCCCTTCAGGGTCCAAGGCCAAAATTTGAAGTGGTGCTCCAGTGTCCAAGAAATTTTGAAAAAAAAAAAAAAAAAAAATCTTGCAGAATTAAAGAGCATATTTTTGTGAAGGTAATAAGACACAAAAAAATTTTCTGATCAGTACTTACTGAGATACAGTGCCAAGAAGTTTATCCAAAATGATGTGGTGGCGGCAACATCGACGAATTCCACATACGTGCATTACATTATTTAGCAGTTTTTATAGTTTTTTCTTTTCTTTTCCAATTTTTTTCTTTTCCTACTAACATTTGGGGCCTGAGAGACCAATACTGTATATAATGTATATATATAAACTCACTGTATTGAACACAATAACTGCACTAAAGTTATTATCATATTATTGTTTACCACTGTTGTTTATTACAATAAACATGCACAAATCTTGTATAATACTAATGTTCTATCATATATTTACATATTTACAATCACTGGACATGGTTTTAGAACTGCTGGAGCTTGTGGAACTCCTTGAAACAAGGCACCATGCACAGAGGCACCTTACATTCCTCACACATAAACCGAGTGTCTTTGCGTCTTTGTTGCCGTCGTTTTGTTTGTGCACAGACGATGCATCTCTTCTGAGCAAATTTCTTCTGAGTTGAAGGAAGTTGTATTATGAAATGATCACCTTCCCTCCTCAAACACTTGGGTATATCCTGAGTAATTCGAGGACCTTGTTGTATAGCAGGTGTTCTTACCTGGTACTTCATTATGAGTTGTCTGACAACAGACAAACAAAATTCACCATATGGTGGTTTGTTGCCAGTCTTTATTTGGTACATATTATATGCATTGAGCATTGAAATGTCCATGAGATGGAAGAAAAGTTTCATGTACCACTTGTAACTCTTACGAACACAATCAACAAAACCAATCTGCATGTCACATTTGTCAACCAAGCGCATGTTTTGTGTATAATCAATCACTGTCACTGGTTTTCGAATACGTTTATTAGTCACTCGATCAACTTTGCTACTGTCTTGCATTTCATTACGGTGAATGGTTGTCAACAATGTGACATCTTGTTTGTCATGCCACCGTAATGCCATGATGTCACTGGCAGTAAACACCTGCACGTCATCACCACAAGCACCTGCGTTGAGCCTGGGCACATGTTTACGATTAGAATGCACTGTGCCATACACATCTGTCTTGTTCACTCTCATGAAATCACTGAGTAATGGGCTTGTGTACCAGTTATCGGTATATAATGTATGCCCCTTACCAAGATAAGGTGCCATCATGTTTCTCACTACGTCACCTGAGATACCCAATAACATCTTGGTATCTTTCAATGTTTTACTTCCAGTGTATACAACAATATCCAACACCAGGCCACTGTCACAGTCACAGAGTACAAACAGTTTTATACCAAAGCGTTTCCTCTTGCTCGGTATATACTGCTTGAATGACAGTCTACCTTTGAACAAAATCAAAGACTCGTCAATTACAACATTCTTGAATGGATAAAAGTATATGCTGAACTTTTGTTTGAGATACATGAAAACATTTCTAATCTTATATAACCTGTCACTTCTGTCAGGCCTGGTTTTGTCAGAGAAGTGCAACATACATAAGAGTAAGATAAACCTGTTCACTGGGATGATTTCACTGAAGACCGGGGTAGAAATTAGCCGATCTGTGGACCAGTATGCTTTTATATTATGCTTATAGACATGAGGCATAAGCATTATTGTTGCAAAAAGCAAATACATTTCTGCAACAGTCGTCTCTTTCCACCTGTGTAGTCTTGACTGTGGTGATAAGATTGTATTTGCCATGGTGTACTCAAAATACTTATTACTTTCCCTGACAATAGTTTCCATCAATGGCTGGTCAAAGAATAATTCAAAGAATTCCAGTTCATTGGCCGTGGTTCCAAGGGGACAAGTAGGTAGAATTCCACTTTGAGAGTCATCAAAGTGGTGAGGCTTGGGAACAAAATTGGGATTTTGCTGCCAATCCCACATACGGTTTGCTGGTGGATACTGGACATCATAGGCTGGTTGTGCGGGTTGTTGTGGTTGTGGTTGGCTGGTGGCTGATGCTCCGCTTTGTCCTTGAACTGACGAGTCAGCAGCGTGGGTCCCAGCATGGGCTGGTGAGTCACGCATGGCGGTGCCACTACCATCACCACTACCACCATCCACTGATGCCTGTGGTCTATCCATGCCAAGTGTAGCCACATCATCCTCACTATCACTACCTAAAACTGGTGTAGGGCCATGGGATGTACTCCGGGATTTACTCCGTCCCCTGGGCACAACATAGGGTACACTACCCGAGCTCATGCGGCGGCGAACATACCGACGCTTCACTGGTGAATATGATTCCTCACTATCACTACTCGAATGATCGTCGAGCACAATAAAATCACAATCCATGTCACTATCATCATCATTACTGAGGTCAGAGGCCTGGCCGCGCGAAAATATTAGTTTTCTCTTGCGTTGAGGCACAACCGACAAAGTGTCCAAAACAGTTGGGATCCTCTAAGACATATTATGTACCACAATCAGCACTACTTACATTATACTACTCACTGATCTACCCCTACCTCACCTATGCTATTTGTGACTGGAAATCTACAACAGCAAATCACCTTTAGCCAATAATAACTCGACAAAAAGTTGCAATATGAATGATCACACAGTCCACTACTAGACAGCACCTCTTCCCCCCCACTCTTTAAGGACCTAAATCTGCTCACTATACAAAACATTCACTCTTACTACTGTGCATCCTACATATACAGAACACTAAGTTCTAACATTAATCCTAACATGAAGCACTGTCTTGATAGTTGCAACATAATCCATAGAGATAATACTAGCACAAACCTCTGACATATCCCATGTCCAGCTCTAAAAATTCAACATACATAACAGGTAGTAGGTTGGTAGACAGCAACCACCCAGGAAAGTACTACCGTCCTGCCAGATGACTGTGAAACAGAAACCTGTAACTGTTTTGCATGATGGTAGGATTGCTGGTTTCTTTTTCTGTCTCATAAACACGTTAGATAGCAGGGATATCTTGCTACTCCTACTTACACTTTGGTCACACTTCACAGACACGCACATGCATATATATATACATACATCTAGGTTTTTCTCCTTTTTCTAAATAGCTCTTGTTCTTCTTTATTTCTTCTATTGTCCATGGGGAAGTGGAAAAGAATCTTTCCTCCGTAAGCCATGCGTGTCGTATGAGGAGACTAAAATGCCGGGAGCAATGGGCTAGTAACCCCTTCTCCTGTAGACATTTACTAAAAAAGAGAAGAAGAAAAACTTTATAAAATTGGGATGCTTGAATGTGTGTGGATGTAGTGCGGATGACAAGAAACAGATGATTGCTGATGTTATGAATGAAAAGAAGTTGGATGTCCTGGCCCTAAGCGAAACAAAGCTGAAGGGGGTAGGGGAGTTTCGGTGGGGGGAAATAAATGGGATTAAATCTGGAGTATCTGAGAGAGTTAGAGCAAAGGAAGGGGTAGCAGTAATGTTGAAGGATCAGTTATGGAAGGAGAAAAGAGAATATGAATGTGTAAATTCAAGAATTATGTGGATTAAAGTAAAGGTTGGATGCGAAAAGTGGGTCATAATAAGCGTGTATGCACCTGGAGAAGAGAGGAATGTAGAGGAGAGAGAGAGATTTTGGGAGATGTTAAGTGAATGTATAGGAGCCTTTGAACCAAGTGAGAGAGTAATTGTGGTAGGGGACCTAAATGCTAAAGTAGGAGAAACTTTTAGAGAGGGTGTGGGGTGCCAGGTGTAAATGAAAATGGGAGCCCTTTGATTGAACTTTGTATAGAAAGGGGTTTAGTTATAGGTAATACATATTTTAAGAAAAAGAGGATAAATAAGTATACAAGATATGATGTAGGGCAAAATGACAGTAGTTGGATTATGTATTGGTAGATAAAAGACTGTTGAGTAGACTTCAGGATGTACATGTTTAAAGAGGGGGCCACAGATATATCAGATCACTTTCTAGTTGTAGCTACACTGAGAATAAAAGGTAGATGGGATACAAGGAGAATAGAAGCATCAGGGAAAAGAGAGATGAAGGTTTATAAACTAAAAGAGGAGGCAGTTAGGGTAAGATATAAACAGCTATTGGAGGATAGATGGGCTAATGAGAGCATACGCAATGGGGTCGAAGAGGTATGGGGTAGGTTTAAAAATGTAGTGTTAGAGTGTTCAGCAGAAGTTTGTGGTTACAGGAAAGTGGGTGCGGGAGGGAAGAGGAGCGATTGGTGGAATGATGATGTAAAGAGAGTAGTAAGGGAGAAAAAGTTAGCATATGAGAAGTTTTTACAAAGTAGAAGTGATTCAAGGAGGGAAGAGTATATGGAGAAAAAGAGAGAGGTTAAGAGAGTGGTGAAGCAATGTAAAAAGAGAGCAAATGAGAGAGTGGGTGAGATGTTATCAACAAATTTTGTTGAAAATAAGAAAAAGTTTTGGAGTGAGATTAACAAGTTAAGGAAGCCTAGAGAACAAATGGATTTGTCAGTTAAAAATAGAAGAGGAGAGTTATTAAATGGAGAGTTAGAGGTATTGGGAAGATGGAGGGAATATTTTGAGGAATTGTTAAATGTTGATGAAGATAGGGAAGCTGTGATTTCGTGTATAGGGCAAGGAGGAATAACATCTTGTAGGAGTGAGGAAGAGCCAGTTGTGAGTGTGGGGGAAGTTCGTGAGGCAGTAGGTAAAATGAAAGGGGGTAAGGCAGCCGGGATTGATGGGATAAAGATAGAAATGTTAAAAGCAGGTGGGGATATAGTTTTGGAGTGGTTAGTGCAATTATTTAATAAATGTATGGAAGAGGGTAAGGTACCTAGGGATTGGCAGAGAGCATGCATAGTTCCTTTGTATAAAGGCAAAGGGGACAAAAGAGAGTGCAAAAATTATAGGGGGATAAGTCTGTTGAGTATACCTGGTAAAGTGTATGGTACAGTTATTATTGAAAGAATTAAGAGTAAGACGGAGAATAGGATAGCAGATGAACAAGGAGGCTTTAGGACAGGTAGGGGGTGTGTGGTCCAGGTGTTTACAGTGAAATATATAAGTGAACAGTATTTAGATAAGGCTAAAGAGGTCTTTGTGGCATTTATGGATTTGGAAAAGGTGTATGACAGGGTGGATAGGGGGGCAATGTGGCAGATGTTGCAGGTGTATGGTGTAGGAGGTAGGTTACTGAAAGCAGTGAAGAGTTTTTACGAGGATAGTGAGGCTCAAGTTAGAGTATGTAGGAAAGAGGGAAATTATTTCCCAGTAAAAGTAGGCCTTAGACAAGGATGTGTGATGTCACCGTGGTTGTTTAATGTATTTATAGATGGGGTTGTAAGAGAAGTAAATGCGAGGGTCTTGGCAAGAGACGTGGAGTTAAAAGATAAAGAATCACACATAAATTGGGAGTTGTCACAGTTGCTCTTTGCTGATGACACTGTGCTCTTGGGAGATTCTGAAGAGAAGTTGCAGAGATTGGTGGATGAATTTGGTAGGGTGTGCAAAAGAAGAAAATTAAAAGTGAATACAGGAAAGAGTAAGGTGATGAGGATAACAAAAAGATTAGGTGATGAAAGATTGGATATCAGATTGGAGGGAGAGAGTATAGAGGAGGTGAATGTATTCAGATATTTGGGAGTGGACGTGTCAGCGGATGGGTCTATGAAAGATGAGGTGAATCATAGAATTGATGAGGGGAAAAGGGTGAGTGGTGCACTTAGGAGTCTGTGGAGACAAAGAACTTTGTCCTTGGAGGCAAAGAGGGGAATGTATGAGAGTATAGTTTTACCAACGCTCTTATATGGGTGTGAAGCATGGGCGATGAATGTTGCAGCGAGGAGAAGGCTGGAGGCAGTGGAGATGTCATGTCTGAGGGCAATGTGTTGTGTAAATATAATGCAGAGAATTCGTAGTTTGGAAGTTAGGAGGAGGTGCGGGATTACCAAAACTGTTGTCCAGAGGGCTGAGGAAGGGTTGTTGAGGTGGTTCAGACATGTAGAGAGAATGGAACGAAACAGAGTGACTTCAAGAGTGTATCAGTCTGTAGTGGAAGGAAGGCGGGGTAGGGGTTGGCCTAGGAAAGGTTGGAGGGAGGGGGTAAAGGAGGTTTTGTGTGCGAGGGGCTTGGACTTCCAGCAGGCATGCGTGAGCGTGTTTGATAGGAGTGAATGGAGACAAATGGTTTTTAATACTTGACGTACTGTTGGAGTGTGAGCAAAGTAACATTTATGAAGGGGTTCAGGGAAACCGGCAGGCCGGACTTGAGTCCTGGAGATGGGAAGTACAGTGCCTGCACTCTGAAGGAGGGGTGTTAATGTTGCAGTTTAAAAACTGTAGTGTAAAGCACCCTTCTGGCAAGACAGTGATGGAGTGAATGATGGTGAAAGTTTTTCTTTTTCGGGCCACCCTGCCTCGGTGGGAATCGGCCAGTGTGATAATAAAAAAAAAAATAAAACATAACAGGGCTCAAAATCTGGAACTCTGCCAGAAATTTCCAGAGCCAATGTTGTTAAAAAACACATTCTTTCCTTAACATATCCCAACATCAGCTAATATGAAAACTATATATCCATATTCTCATTGTCACTAATACAGTAGTCCCCCCATATCTGCTGGGGGATTTGTTCCAAGACGTACCATGGATACCTGAAACTGAGGATAGTAGTGAACCCTATAGTATGTCATTTTTCGTTTACATACATTTTTTTTTTTTTTCAACAAGTCGGCCGTCTCCCACCGAGGCAGGGTGACCCAAAAAAAAGAAAGAAAATCCCCAAAAAGAAAATACTTTCATCATCATTCAACACTTTCACCACACTCGCACATTATCACTGTTTTTGCAGAGGTGCTCAGAATACAACAGTCTAGAAGCATACACACAAAGATACACAACATATCCCTCCAAACTGCCAATATCCCAAACCCCTCCTTTAAAGTGCAGGCATTGTACTTCCCATTTCCAGGACTCAAGTCCGACTATATGAAAATAACCGGTTTCCCTGAATCCCTTCACTAAATATTACCCTGCTCACACTCCAACAGATCGTCAGGTCCCAAGTACCATTCGTCTCCATTCACTCCTATCTAACACACTCACGCACGCTTGCTGGAAGTCCAAGCCCCTTACCCACAAAACCTCCTTTACCCCCTCTCTCCAACCCTTTCGAGGACGACCCCTACCCCGCCTTCCTTCCCCTATAGATTTATATGCTTTCCATGTCATTCTACTTTGATCCATTCTCTCTAAATGACCAAACCACCTCAACAACCCCTCTTCTGCCCTCTGACTAATACTTTTATTAACTCCACACCTTCTCCTAATTTCCACACTCCGAATTTTCTGCATAATATTTACACCACACATTGCCCTTAAACAGGACATCTCCACTGCCTCCAACCATCTCCTCGCTGCTGCATTTACCACCCAAGCTTCACACCCATATAAGAGTGTTGGTACTACTATACTTTCATACATTCCCTTCTTTGCCTCCATAGATAACGTTTTTTGACTCCACATATACCTCAACGCACCACTCACCTTTTTTCCCTCATCAATTCTATGATTAACCTCATCCTTCATAAATCCATCCGCCGACACGTCAACTCCCAAGTATCTGAAAACATTCACTTCTTCCATACTCCTCCCCAATTTGATATCCAATTTTTCTTTATCTAAATCATTTGACACCCTCATCACCTTACTCTTTTCTATGTTCACTTTCAACTTTCTACCTTTACACACATTCCCAAACTCATCCACTAACCTTTGCAATTTTTCTTTAGAATCTCCCATAAGCACAGTATCATCAGCAAAAAGTAACTGTCAATTCCCATTTTGAATTTGATTCCCCATAATTTAATCCCACCCCTCTCCCAAACACCCTAGCATTTACTTCCTTTACAACCCCATCTATAAATATATTAAACAACCATGGTGACATTACACATCCCTGTCTAAGACCTACTTTTACCGGGAAGTAGTCTCCCTCTCTTCTACACACCCTAACCTGAGCCTCACTATCCTCATAAAAACTCTTTACAGCATTTAATAACTTACCACCTATTCCATATACTTGCAACATCTGCCACATTGCTCCTCTATCCACTCTATCATATGCCTTTTCTAAATCCATAAATGCAATAAAAACTTCCCTATCTTTATCTAAATACTGTTCACATATATGCTTCAATGTAAACACCTGATCTACACATCCCCTACCCACTCTAAAACCTCCTTGCTCATCCGCAATCCTACATTCTGTCTTACCTCTAATTCTTTCAATTATAACCCTACCGTACACTTTTCCTGGTATACTCAGTAAGCTTATTCCTCTATAATTTTTACAGTCTCTTTTGTCCCCTTTCCCTTTATATAAAGGGACTATACATGCTCTCTGCCAATCCCTAGGTACCTTCCCCTCTTTCATACATTTATTAAACAAAAGTACCAACCACTCCAACACTATATCCCCCCCTGCTTTTAACATTTCTGTCATGATCCCATCAGTTCCAGCTGCTTTACCCCCTTTCATTTTACGTAATGCCTCACGTACCTCCCCCACACTTACATTCTGCTCTTCTTCACTCCTAAAAGATGGTATACCTCCCTGACCAGTGCATGAAATTACTGCCTCTGTTTCTTCCTTAACATTTAAAAGTTCCTCAAAATATTCTCGCCATCTACCCAATACCTCCATCTCCCCATCTACTAACTCCCCTACTCTGTTTTTAACTGACAAATCCATATTTTCCCTAGGCTTTCTTAACTTGTTTAACTCACTCCAAAATTTTTTCTTATTTTCATTAAAATTTCTTGACAGTGCCTCTCCCACTCTATCATCTGCTCTCCTTTTGCACTCTCTCACCACTCTCTTTACCTTTCTTTTACTCTCCATATACTCTGCTCTTCTTTTAACACTTCTGCTTTGTAAAAACCTCTCATAAGCTACCTTTTTCTCTTTTATCACACCCTTTACTTCATTTTATTTTATTTTATTATCACACTGGCCGATTCCCACCAAGGCAGGGTGGCCCGAAAAAGAAAAACTTTCACCATCATTCACTCCATCACTGTCTTGCCAGAAGGGTGCTTTACACTACAGTTTTTAAACTGCAACATTAACACCCCTCCTTCAGAGTGCAGGCACTGTACTTCCCATCTCCAGGACTCAAGTCCGGCCTGCCGGTTTCCCTGAATCCCTTCATAAATGTTACTTTGCTCACACTCCAACAGCACGTCAAGTATTAAAAACCATTTGTCTCCATTCACTCCTATCAAACACGCTCATGCATGCCTCCTGGAAGTCAAAGCCCCTCGCACACAAAACCTCCTTTACCCCCTCCCTCCAACCTTTCCTAGGCCGACCCCTACCCCGCCTTCCTTCCACTACAGACTGATACACTCTTGAAGTCATTCTGTTTCGCTCCATTCTCTCTACATGTCCGAACCACCTCAACAACCCTTCCTCAGCCCTCTGGACAACAGTTTTGGTAATCCCGCACCTCCTCCTAACTTCCAAACTACGAATTCTCTGCATTATATTCACACCACACATTGCCCTCAGACATGACATCTCCACTGCCTCCAGCCTTCTCCTCGCTGCAACATTCATCACCCACGCTTCACACCCATATAAGAGCGTTGGTAAAACTATACTCTCATACATTCCCCTCTTTGCCTCCAAGGACAAAGTTCTTTGTCTCCACAGACTCCTAAGTGCACCACTCACTCTTTTTCCCTCATCAATTCTATGATTCACCTCATCTTTCATAGACCCATCCGCTGACACGTCCACTCCCAAATATCTGAATACGTTCACCTCCTCCATACTCTCTCCCTCCAATCTGATATTCAATCTTTCATCACCTAATCTTTTTGTTATCCTCATAACCTTACTCTTTCCTGTATTCACCTTTAATTTTCTTCTTTTGCACACCCTACCAAATTCATCCACCAATCTCTGCAACTTCTCTTCAGAATCTCCCAAGAGCACAGTGTCATCAGCAAAGAGCAGCTGTGACAACTCCCACTTTGTGTGTGATTCTTTATCTTTTAACTCCACGCCTCTTGCCAAGACCCTCGCATTTACTTCTCTTACAACCCCATCTATAAATATATTAAACAACCACGGTGACATCACACATCCTTGTCTAAGGCCTACTTTTACTGGGAAAAAATTTCCCTCTTTCCTACATACTCTAACTTGAGCCTCACTATCCTCGTAAAAACTCTTCACTGCTTTCAGTAACCTACCTCCTACACCATACACTTGCAACATCTGCCACATTGCCCCCCTATCCACCCTGTCATACGCCTTTTCCAAATCCATAATCCAAATCCAATCACTCCTCTTTCCTCCTGCCCCCACCCTCCTATAACCACAAACTTCTGCCCCACATTCTAATACAGCATTTTTAAAACTATTCCAACCCTCTTCAACCCCCCCACTACTCATCTTTGCACTAGCCCACCTTTCTGCCAATAGTCGCTTATATCTCACCCGAACTTCCTCCTCCCTTAGTTTATACACTTTCACCTCCCTCTTACTTGTTGTTGCCACCTTCCTCTTTTCCCATCTACCTCTTACTCTAACTGTAGCTACAACTAAATAATGATCCGATATATCAGTTGCCCCTCTATAAACATGTACATCCTGGAGCCTACCCATCAACCTTTTATCCACCAATACATAATCTAATAAACTACTTTCATTACGTGCTACATCATACCTTGTATATTTATTTATCCTCTTTTTCATAAAATATGTATTACTTATTACCAAATTTCTTTCTACACATAGCTCAATTAAAGGCTCCCCATTTACATTTACCCCTGGCACCCCAAATTTACCTACTACTCCTTCCATAACATTTTTACCCACTTTAGCATTGAAATCCCCAACCACCATTACTCTCACACTTGATTCAAAACTCCCCACGCATTCACTCAACATTTCCCAAAATCTCTCTCTCTCCTCTACACTTCTCTCTTCTCCAGGTGCATACACGCTTATTATAACCCACTTTTCACATCCAATCTTTATTTTACTCCACATAATCCTTGAATTAATACATTTATAGTCCCTCTTTTCCTGCCATAGCTTATCCTTCAACATTATTGCTACTCCTTCTTTAGCTCTAACTCTATTTGAAACCCCTGACCTAATCCCATTTATTCCTCTCCACTGAAACTCTCCCACCCCCTTCAGCTTTGTTTCACTTAAAGCCAGGACATCCAGCTTCTTCTCATTCATAACATCCACAATCATCTCTTTCTTATCATCTGCACAACATCCACGCACATTCAGACTTCCCACTTTGACAATTTTCTTCTTCTTATTCTTTTTAGTAATCTTTACAGGAAAAGGGGTTACTAGCCCATTGTTCCCGGCATTTTAGTTGACTTTTACAACACGCATGGCTTACGGAGGAAAGATTCTTATTCCACTTCCCCATGGATATAAAAGGAAAAGTAACAAGACCAAGAACTATTAAGATAAAATCAAAGAAAACTCAGATGAGTGTGTATAAATAAATGTGTACATGTATGTGTAGTGTGACCTAAGTGTAAGTAGAAGTAGCAAGACATGCCTGTAATCTTGCATATTTATGAGACAGACAAAAGACATCAGCAATCCTACCATCATGTAAAACAATCACAGGCTTCGTTTTACACTCACTTGGCAGGACGGTAGTACCTCCCTGGGTGGTTGCTGTCTACCAACCTACTACCTATATACATACTACATACATACTTATTGATAAAGTTTAATTGATAAATTATGCGAAATATGTCTAGAATTAGCACTTTTTTTACTGATGGGAAGCATTTTATAGTTTCATCATTTTCACACATTGGGGCCTTTATTAAGGAAAATTAAGGGCTATTTTCGGGTCAGGGTAAACAGTGGATAATGAATTGCAGATACTGAATCCATGGATATGGTGGTTCTGTTGTATGTGGAAAACAATATAATTTTATTCTTAATATCTGTGTTAATCAAAACCATTGAATGTGTTCACATTATGTTAACATGCTATGTCTAGTTTTAAGTAGTGTGTAAGAATTAGCATTAGTCTGCCTGAAATGGTCAGGCATGTTAGTGGCTTTCTTTGTACTTTTTTTTTTTTTTTTTTTTTTTTTCAACAAGTCGGCCGTCTCCCACCGAGGCAGGGTGACCCAAAAAAGAAAGAAAATCCCCAAAAAGAAAATACTTTCATCATCATTCAACACTTTCACCACACTCGCACATTATCACTGTTTTTGCAGAGGTGCTCAGAATACAACAGTCTAGAAGCATAAACATATAAAGATACACAACATATCCCTCCAAACTGCCAATATCCCAAACCCCTCCTTTAAAGTGCAGGCATTGTACTTCCCATTTCCAGGACTCAAGTCCGACTATATGAAAATAACCGGTTTCCCTGAATCCCTTCACTAAATATTACCCTGCTCACACTCCAACAGATCGTCAGGTCCCAAGTACCATTCGTCTCCATTCACTCCTATCTAACACGCTCACGCACGCTTGCTGGAAGTCCAAGCCCCTTACCCACAAAACCTCCTTTACCCCCTCTCTCCAACCCTTTCGAGGACGACCCCTACCCCGCCTTCCTTCCCCTATAGATTTATATGCTTTCCATGTCATTCTACTGTGATCTTTGTACTTAACAGTATTTTATAACATGTAAATCACACATTGTATACTATGCAAAGAAACAAATTCAATTTAATTTAATGCTGTCTTGTCACATGTGTGCCAAGATAACAGTTCAGACAGTCCTCTCAACCACACCAGTCTCACCCTTCCTTCAGAGCGCAGGCGCCGTGCCTCCTCCAGAGTGAGGGAGCCGTGCCTCCTCCAGAGTGAGGGAGCTGTGCCCCCTCCAGTGAGGGAGCTGTGCCTCCTCTAGAGTGAGGGAGCTGTGCCTCCTCCAGAGTGCAAGCACTGTACTTCCCACCTCCAGGACTCAGGTTAACAGATTTCCAAGAATACTTTTATGAATGTTACCTTGCTAACACTCCAGCAGCACACCAATACATCAAAACCACTTGCCTGCATTCTAATGTAACATACTCAATACATGTACATTCATAATAGATACATGTAACACACACTCACCTGCAGTGCCATAGTTATCTGGATGAACCAACGAATAATTTTCTGTTCAGGAAATAGTGATCCATGTTGCAATTTGATACGAGTAGAGAGATCTCCTCCCTCACAGTATGCCATCAAAAGGTGAAGCCGACAATCCAGTTCAAATGATCCCTGCAAATAAAAGGAAGTTAAATTATGATCTATCAATCTTTGTTGATATATTTTGCACAACTTCCAAAACTTGGAAGAGCTGCATAAAAAAAAAAAAAAAATAATTCCAAGACTTCATCAATGTTCACATATTGGGGAATTCCGTATTACTGGCACAATAATGAATATTATGGTAAGTGATATACAGTATATACATAAGATAGTAAGGGAACAAAATGAGATGAAGTGTAAGATGAGAATTTAAGTACTGTAATTACTCCATTATAAATGAAGAAAGGAAGCCAAAATAATTAATGGACGTATGCTGGATTACAGAGTAGATGCAGCAGCTTAAATTGAATATGGTTACTTGTGCAAATAAAAGTCTAAATGTATCAAAAAAATTTTAATACAGTGGACCCCCGCATAACGATGGCATCACATAGCGATTTTTCCGCATACCGATTACTTTTATCGCAAAATTTTTGCCGCGCATACCGATTAAAAACCCGCTTACCGATTTTCGTCCGAGACGCGTCCAATGTGCCCTCACATGTGCCGGCCGTCCCATTGTTTACCAGCCAGCCTCCGCGGTAACATCCAAGCATACACTCGGAATATTTCGTATTATTACAGTGTTTTCGGTGCTGTTTCTGGAAAATAAGTGACCATGGGCCCCAAGAAAGCTTCTAGTGCCAACCCTGTGGTAAAAAGGGTGAGAATTAGTATGGAAATTAAGAAAGATTTTGAAGGGTTTGGGGCTAACCCTGAGAAGCCTATGCCAGTTGTGGAATCCATTGTGCCTACTTCAAAGATTAAGGAAATGTGTGCACAGTGGGTTGAACTGCAAACCTTTATAGATGAAAATCACCCTGACACAGCTGTTGCAAGCCGTGCTGGTGACTATTTCAATGACAATGTTATGGCCCATTTTAGGAAAGTCTTGAAGGAACGGGAGGTACAGAGCTCTATGGACAGATTTGTTGTGCGACAGAGGTCCAGTGACTCTCAAGCTGGTCCTAGTGGCATTAAAAGAAGAAGGGAAGTAACCCCAGAAAAGGACTTGCTACCTCAAGTCCTAATGGAAGGGGATTCCCCTTCTAAACAGTAAGAAGATAATGCTCTCCCCTCCTCCCATCCCATCAATCATCACCAGATCTTCAATAAAAGTAAGTGTCATTTAATTGTGCATGCCTTTTTCAGTTTGTGTGTATTAAAATTAACATTTCATGTGGTAAAAAAAAATTTTTTTCATACTTTTGGGCGTCTTGCACGGATAAGTCTGTTGAGTGTACCTGGTAAAGTGTATGGTAGAGTTATAATTGAAAGAATTAAGAGTAAGACGGAGAATAGGATAGCAGATGAACAAGGAGGCTTTAGGAAAGGTAGGGGGTGTGTGGACCAGGTGTTTACAGTGAAACATATAAGTGAACAGTATTTAGATAAGGCTAAAGAGGTCTTTGTGGCATTTATGGATTTGGAAAAGGCGTATGACAGGGTGGATAGGGGGGCAATGTGGCAGATGTTGCAAGTGTATGGTGTAGGAGGTAGGTTACTGAAAGCAGTGAAGAGTTTTTACGAGGATAGTGAGGCTCAAGTTAGAGTATGTAGGAAAGAGGGAAATTTTTTCCCAGTAAAAGTAGGACTTAGACAAGGATGTGTGATGTCACCGTGGTTGTTTAATATATTTATAGATGGGGTTGTAAGAGAAGTAAATGCGAGGGTCTTGGCAAGAGGCGTGGAGTTAAAAGATAAAGAATCACACACAAAGTGGGAGTTGTCACAGCTGCTCTTTGCTGATGACACTGTGCTCTTGGGAGATTCTGAAGAGAAGTTGCAGAGATTGGTGGATGAATTTGGTAGGGTGTGCAAAAGAAGAAAATTAAAGGTGAATACAGGAAAGAGTAAGGTTATGAGGATAACAAAAAGATTAGGTGATGAAAGATTGAATATCAGATTGGAGGGAGAGAGTATGGAGGAGGTGAACGTATTCAGATATTTGGGAGTGGACTTGTCAGCGGATGGGTCTATGAAAGATGAGGTGAATCATAGAATTGATGAGGGAAAAAGAGTGAGTGGTGCACTTAGGAGTCTGTGGAGACAAAGAACTTTGTCCTTGGAGGCAAAGAGGGGAATGTATGAGAGTATAGTTTTACCAACGCTCTTATATGGGTGTGAAGCGTGGGTGATGAATGTTGCAGCGAGGAGAAGGCTGGAGGCAGTGGAGATGTCATGTCTGAGGGCAATGTGTGGTGTGAATATAATGCAGAGATTTCGTAGTTTGGAAGTTAGGAGGAGGTGCGGGATTACCAAAACTGTTGTCCAGAGGGCTGAGGAAGGGTTGTTGAGGTGGTTCGGACATGTAGAGAGAATGGAGCGAAACAGAATGACTTCAAGAGTGTATCAGTCTGTAGTGGAAGGAAGGCGGGGTAGGGGTCGGCCTAGGAAGGGTTGGAGGGAGGGGGTAAAGGAGGTTTTGTGTGCGAGGGGCTTGGACTTCCAGCAGGCATGCTTGAGCGTGTTTGATAGGAGTGAATGGAGACAAATGGTTTTTAATACTTGACGTGCTGTTGGAGTGTGAGCAAAGTAACATTTATGAAGGGATTCAGGGAAACCGGCAGGCCGGACTTGAGTCCTGGAGATGGGAAGTACAGTGCCTGCACTCTGAAGGAGGGGTGTTAATGTTGCAGTTTAAAAACTGTAGTGTAAAGCACCCTTCTGGCAAGACAGTGATGGAGTGAATGATGGTGAAAGTTTTTCTTTTTCGGGCCACCCTGCCTTGGTGGGAATCGGCCGGTGTGATAATAAAAAAAATAAAAAATATTTCTTATGGGGAAAATTCATTCGCATAACGATTATTTCGCATAACGATGAGCCCTCTTGCACGGATTAAAATCGTTAACCGGGGGTCCACTGTATTGTGAGAAAACAATTGACACAATTTAGAATAAAATGGTTGCACTGACAAAATTGCATATACTCAAGTCTCCACTGTCTCATTTCAACACTAAATGTCAGGCACATTCAGGCACTTCCGCACTACACAATTTGCTTCACTAAATTGGGAACTTTCTTTTACCAATGGCCAAGATCTGGATCAACTAACAAGACATGAGTCAGTCACTAACTGGAATACTGGACATTCCTGGAAGTACATCTGTCCTCATACTGATGTACAATACTAAACGATCCTATGCCAAACAAACCCCTGTGAAGAAGAAAAAAAAAAAAGCGTGCCAAGTGATTGTCTCATGAGAAAGCCATTAGTTTCGCTTAAGAAATTAAATGAATTATTACTGCTAGCTACCTACCTTGTAAGAAACAATATTGGGGTGTTTAAGGACTGACAGAAGGAGAACTTCTTGCCTGGCAGCTTCAACCTCCTGTTGGTTGCAATGCACCAGCTCAACCTGAAATACACAAGCTACAATTAATTCTTAATCTTGTGCAATCATAATAATAATAGTCTATTTCTACAAGCACGATACAACTTAACAGACCTAAACGACATCGATTATATACCACACACAAAGCTCTTAGTTACAGCCGCATATTAAGTATAAACTACATTTTTGCGGAACTATACATGGACACCTCAGGATGATCCTTATCACTTCATTTCAAGTTTTCCAAAAGCACTGTCTCAGTAACCAAGTTAGTGCCTTCCTAAAGGACAAAAGATTTGAGGAAAATACAAAAAAGATTGATGATGAAAACTAATGAAGTTCTTAGAACTGCTGTTTGATAGCCAATGCATTCTCAGCATTACAGTCACCATTCACATTAACCCTTTCAGGGTCTGTGCTTTAGATCTGCGGCTTTACGTTGAGGGTCCAAACCGTAGATCTACGCCATGAGTTCAGCTCACTCTGATAAACTGTGAGCAGTAAATTTGGGCCTAGATATGAGAAAATACATCTATGTGGTATGCGTGCACCACATAAAACAGTGCATAATGAGAGAAAAAAAACTGAGACCGTAATTTTCGATTAAAACAGCGACTTAGCAATGTTTTTTCGTATGTTTTTTTATCATTGTATTTGCGATTTCTTGGTCTCATTTGATCAAATGGAAGATATATTACAAAAATAGAGATGATTTTGAATGGTTTTAGTACTGGAAATGGGTTGAAACTGAGCTCAAAGTAGCAGAAATGTTAAATTATTGCCGATGTTCAAGAGTAAACAAATGATTTCACACATCTAATACACGCCAGCTGGTGGGTCTAATATACGTTCACAAATGTGGTGATATTATTTAAACAATTATTACAGTATTGCATAACAGTAAATCTTCTATTTTTTGGTTTGAATAAAAATTCATTATGTGAATAAAAAATCAAAATGGAATTCATTTGTAAAGCCTGAAAACATAACTAATGAACAGAGGAAATGTTAGTTTAGTGCCACGAATGTCTGCATTGTTTATTCTGGACCCTATTTTGAAATTGGAGTATTTTGAACTATGCATTAAATTGGCCAAATTACCAATTTCCGGTCACTTTATTTTATAGCTGAAACAGTTGACTTGGTGAATTCTTGTGCTCAATCAATACAATAGAAATAATACTAGTGAAATAGCTAAGAATTTTATTGACTGAAATAATGTAATTGGCCTAAAATGGGAGCCAAAGTCGGCAAAATCGCCAATGCCTAAATATCACCAACATCAAAATTCGTGAGAGCATAATTTCGTCAATTTTCCATCAAATTTCATACATTTTGTTTTATTACCTTCAGAAAAAGATTCTCTACCATTTCGTAAGAAAAAATAACAATTATTTTTTGAAAATTCTTCGGCCCTGGTGCACACTTTGAAATTTGGCCTCTGGACCCTGAAATCAAATCAAATCAAAGTTTATTCTCTATAAGGATTACAATACGGGGTTTACAGATTTTGGTTGTGTGGTTTACATGTAATAAAATACTAATTACAGAGGGGCCACTAGAACACCTAGCAAGGCTAGGCATTTCGGGCAAACTTGGATTAATTCTTAACCCTAAATTATTACAAATTGTGGAGTAAGTTGACTAAATACTAGTTTGTGAGTTTAGCAATGTGAATGCTTTTGTTTTGGCACAATACATAGTTTCTATATTGGAGTATCACAGGCAAACTTGTGACTAGTTAGGAATCATTATTATAAGATTAAGATACGTATTTCTGTGCTTAAAGTCAAATGGGTGAGTGAGTGAGTGTAAGTGTGAACCACCAGGTGGTTTTTATGTAGTTAATTGACAGGGTGTATCAGGGAGATAAGATGTTTTCTAACGGTAGTTTTGAAGGTGATGAATGCGTCTGCAGTTCTAGAGTTTTCAGGTAGGGTGTTCCAGATTTTAGGGCCTTTGACATATGTTGAAATTTTGTATAGATTTAGTCGGACACGGGGAATGTCATAGAGATGTTTGTGTCTGGTGTTATGCTTGTGGGTCCTGTCACAACTATCAAGAAAGCATTTTAGGTCAAGGTTAATACTGGAATTTAAGGTCCTGTATATGTAAATTGCACAGTAGTAAGTGTGGATGTTCTGAACAGGGAGTAAGTTTAGATCAATGAAGAGTGGGGGGGGGGGTGTTGCCAGGGATGGGATTCAGTGATTATTCTTACTGCGGCTTTCTGTTGAGTTATTATTGGCTTTAGGTGTATTGCTGCAGTTGAACCCCAAGTACAAATAGCATAGGTGAGGTATGGATAAATGAGTGAATGGTATAGTGTGAGAAGGGCATTTTGTGGCACGTAGTATCGTATCTTGGAGAGGATCCCAACTGTTGCTAATCACCAAGTTGTTAGGTAAGACACATATGCAACAGTTAGGTATCTTTATTTCGAAACGTTTTGCCTACACAGTAGGCTTCTTCAGTCGAGTACAGAAAAGTTGATAGAAGATGAAGATACTTGAAGACGATGTAATCAGTCCATCACCCTTGAAGTTTTGAGGTGGTCAGTCCCTCAGTCTGGAGGAGAGTATTGTTCCATAGTCTGAAACAATATGGAGTTGAAGTGACAGGATGGAGCCTTATATAACGCCAGGAGGCGAGATGTAGGCCACTAGTAGAGGTAAGAATGTTGTCGTTGGAAGGCCAGGTCCCTCTCAAATCCAGCCATTCTCACTAGTAGAAGTTGACAAAGTTGATTTCAGGTCTGTACCAAGATACCCTTGTGTTGCAGTGTCTGACAGAATGAACATTCAAATGGAATAAAATACCGACAGGTTGTTAGGTAAGACACATATGCAACAGCTAGGTATCTTTATTTCGAAACGTTTCGCCTACACAGTAGGCTTCTTCAGTCGAGTACAGAAAAGTTGATAGAAGATGAAGATACTTGAAGACGATGTAATCAGTCCATCGCCCTTGAAGTTTTGAGGTGGTCAGTCCCTCAGTCTGGAATGTTCACTCTGTCAGACACTGCAACACAAAGGTATCTTGGTACAGACCTGAAATCAACCTTGTTAACTTCTTCTAGTGAGAATGGCTGGATTTGAGAGGGACCTGACCTTCCAACGACAACATTCTTACCTCTACTAGTGGCCTACATCTCACCTCCTGGCGTTATATAAGGCTCCATCCTGTCACTTCAACTCCATATTGTTTCAGACTATGGAACAATACTCTTCTCCAGACTGAGGGACTGACCACCTCAAAACTTCAAGGGTGATGGACTGATTACATCGTCTTCAAGTATCTTCATCTTCTATCAACTTTTCTGTACTCGACTGAAGAAGCCTACTGTGTAGGCGAAACGTTTCGAAATAAAGATACCTAACTGTTGCATATGTGTCTTACCTAACAACCTGTCGGTATTTTATACCATTTGAATGTTCAATCACCAAGTTGCTAATCACCATAATATATATCCATCTAAGATCTAAAATGTCATTAAATGCAAATTTTTATCAAAATGCAGTAGACATTACAAAAAATTACAGGAGGAAATGGTGACTGAAATTGTTTGTCTCAAGATAATTAAACAGACATCCACTCCCCATGATAAAGTGTGAAGAAATTGTAGGGAGGAGGTTGCAGAAATTTAAGTACTGTAATGATGTCTCTGCACAGTCACTTTGTAATATTTGGGACAATGAATACCAAGTACAAGACACTAGAATTTTTGGGATATATTTCAATGTCAGATGTTGACCATGTGTAAAGATAAATTGTGAATAAAAGGAGCCTGGTTAAAGACCGGGCTGCTGGGGTGTTGACCCCAGGTACACATGCATGAAATAGAGTTTGTGGAAGGTATGCAGGAATATGGCAGTAAAATGCAAAACAAAAATCTGAAGACATGATCACAATCTTATTCTGCAGCAGTATTATCCCTTTAGGGCTTATGATAAATTGGGAATAAATACTTGATCATATACCATACTGTAAACAAAATTTTTTCTTTTAATTGTGCAGAGGTACCACAGTTTGGTTGCCCCTGGCCAGTCAACCAGGCCTTGCTCTGTACACTACAGAAAAGTAAATGGTGGTGTAGTTTTAAGTTAGGCTTAAGCTTGCTCAAAATTCTCTGTATAACTTTGGGCTTTCAACATGCTCTCAAGTGCCACCCATTTCTGTATACACATTGTACCACATTAAAATAAACTTTTATTGTACCTGTTTATTTTTCACCCCAACTGCCACACATCTACTGCTTGACTGCTCCACCACTGCTACAACATAGGTAGGCCAAGAGGAACAAGTTTCATACTTACACATTTGAGAACTAAATTTTTCTTGTTACTGGATCTCCTAACCAACCAGATAGAGCCATAGCTCCCATGGCCAATCTTTTTAACCACTTCAATCCCGTCCATTCTTGGCTGCAAGAAAATTGGATTAAGTTTTTGAAATATCTTTCAATCAAATGAACTGCTAATGATTATGATTTTGATTTATGCAAGCACCTATGTTTCAAAGTGTTAAACTTTATAAAAAATCAAATGTATGCAACACACCTCTGATGATACCTCCGCTCTCAGACTTCTTTTATCTGAAGCCGGACAACAGTCATGTGGAAGCAGTTTAGAGTTAACATTTGTACATTTGTTCCCAAATGCAGGTGAAAATGTCTGGCCCTCTTCTGTGAAGAACAAAATGTTATCCTTTTTTTGCAATTTTTTATCAAAATGTTTTTTCAATACTGTATGGGGTGAATAATTCTCCTTATCTTTAACGAATACTGGTGTGTGTCCATCTGTATGATTTCTAGGTTGCTGCACCTCGTGTGGAAGTTTTAGTAATGGAAGAGCCAATAGTTTGTCATCTGGAGGTAAACACTGTTGGGCTTCAATACTTCTACCAAGTGGAAGCACCAGAGCATCCCAAGAGCCCAGATGTTGCTTCCACGTATCTTCAAAACTTGAAGTCTGCTTGGGATGCACGCTGACATAGCCACGTTCAGCAGCAGGTAACCTTAAGAGAGGAAAATTAACTGAATGTCCCCTGCTATTCCTCTTGACCATTAATATGATGTCAGTATTTGATGATTTTTGAGCAATTATTTGTTTGTAATTGTGCACATGTGCTTTTATAGTGTAAAAGTTGTTTACTGTTCCGAAGTTTTTTTCGCTGCTTACTAATTTATGAGAAGTGCTATGTAAACTTTCACTAGCAATTTTGTTTTCTGTAATTTTTTGTCTGGACAAACAATTTTCTGAAATATTTAAATGGAGGTCATCACTGGTTTCACCTACGAGTATTTTATTGTTTGGCAAATCATCATTAATATTATTGGAATGTTTGCTGCTTTTGTGACTCTTGTTCACACAGCCATGGAGACATCTAAAACAATTGCAGCCATATCTGCTGGATATAGGAAAATATGTGCTGCCATGCCCATCATCGCAACAGAGGTAACATGTACACCAGTTTTTCAGAGGGAAGGAACACACTAGTTCCCCAGGCTCTACTTCATCCTCAGGATCTTCACAGAGAGGTATTGGTGAGGAACAGCCAGTAGCTCCTGGTGACTGATCTGCATGCGTCAAGCCACTGATCTCTCTCAAGTCTTCCTGCAACTGAAAATAAAATAAAAACAAATGAAAAGCCAGCATATAAGATACTGTACCAAAACATACAGTATATCAAATTTTAACATAAAACTGAAGATGTATACTGGATATATAGTACATAACAGAATTCTGCTCCAGGTGAATATTCATGTCACTGGTCAAGGCAAGGGAAGGAGCACGGTATCCATCTGACCGGCTCCTAGCCACCACCAAAGTCTTAACCGCATGGCATTTTTATCAATTTGTTGTGCTGAAACTATCTCCATAAAAAAAAAAAGGGAGGGGAAATTGGTAGTGAAAGCAGCCCAAAACCAATCTGAATTTTCTACTAAGATACACCGGCTTTAGAAATTAGACACTGATATCAGAAAACACACTGGTCCTTGCATGGTACACACAATGGTTTGACTTACGATAATATACTAGTACATACAGTGGACCCTCGACTAACGATCAGCTCCCAACTCGAACAATTATGTAAGTATATTTTTGTAAGTGCTTTTGTAAGTATATTTTTGGGGGTCTGAAACGGACTAATCTAATTTACAATATTCCTTATGAGAGGAAATTCGTTCGGTAACGGCACCCGAACAGCCTTCTGGAACGAATTAATATATTTTTTATTTATTTACTTATTCAGTGGCAGCAGTTATTTATTTACTTAGCACATCATATTCAGGTGTCTCCTGGTGTCGCAAAATATTTGAAGAAAAAAAAATCTCATGAAATGATAAGAGAATCTTTTCCCGATGGCAATGACACCAAAAGTACGAAATTTGATGGAAAACTCATGGAATTACACTCTCGCGAAGTTAGTGACCTTGGCGATATTTACAAATCGGCGATTTCGCCCACTCTGAGCCCTATTTTCAGCTAATTTCATTGTTCCAGTCGACCAAACTCATAGCTATTTCTTTAGAACTCCATTTGTTCTATTGACTGAGTACAAGAAACTGCCCATTTACCGATTTCAACTATCCAATAAAGTGGTTAGAAATTGGCAATTTGGCCAATTTCACGCAAATTAAAAAATATGCCAATTTCAAAATAGGGTCCAGAATGAACACTGCAGACATTCCTGGCTCTAAAATATAATTTTCTTTGTTCATCAGTCACGTCTCCAGGCCCCTCTGATATTACTCTTGCTTTCTATTTTGAATTTTTATTCAAACAAAATATAGAAGATTTACTGTTATGCAGACTACTGTAATACTGTAATAATTGTATAAATAATGTCAACCCATTCATGACTTCATATTAGAATGGCTAGTTGGACATTTATTGCACAATGTTTACTCTCGAACATTGGCAAAAATCAAACATTTCCCCTACTTTGAGCTCCATTTCAAGGTCCTTTTCATAGTAAAACCAATCAAAATCACCTCTATTTCTATAGTATGTTTTCCATTCTATCAAATGTGACTACAAAAACGAGAATATAACCATAAAAACTATACAGTGGAACCTCAAAAATCGAACTTAATCCGTTCCAGGAGCTAGTTCTAAATTCGAAAAGTCTGAAATTCGAAGCAATATTTCCCATAAGAAATAATGGAAATGCAATTAATCCGTTCCAGAAACCCAAAAATATTCACACAAAAAATACATTTTATAGAGATTAATTACAGTTTTACATACAACAAATACTATAGTTTTTAATTATGTATAGTAATACATATAAAATAACATTTTTACTTACCTTTATTGAAGATTGGTGATGGCATCTGGAAGATTGGGAGGAGGAGAGAGAGGGAGTTGGGGTTAGTGTTTGGAAGGAGAATCCCCCTCCATGAGGACTTCAGGTAAAGCCCTCTCTGGGGTTACTTCCCTTCTCTGTCTTTTAATGCCACTAGGACCAGCTTGAGTCACTGGACCCCTGTCTCACAAAATAACTGTCCACAGTCCTCTGTTTCTGGTGCCTCTAACATTTCCCTAAAATGGGACATGGTTCTGTCACTGAACTTGTTGCAAAGATGGCTTGTTTCAGCTTGCTCAGGGTGGTACTTCTGCACAAACATTTGGACATCATTCCACTTGGCACAAATCTCCTTAATCTTTGAAGAAGGCACCTCATCCACTCCCTATATTAACACCTTTTGCAACATCAGCTTCCTTGATTTGTTCTTTCTTTGACAGGATAGAACCGATGGTCGACTTGTTTTTCCCATACATCCTGGCAAGCTCAACAAGTCTCATATTTCTGTATTATTTCCTTCTTCACATCTATAGTGTTCCTCACTTTCTTTACCACAGGGGTACCACTAGCAAGTTTCTTTGGGCCCATGGCAGCTTATTTCAGTCCCACAAGCACTAAACACAATGAAATAATCGTAAAATGCGTGAATGAGAGCGCAGGTTAGTGTTCACTCAAGCATAAACAAAGCTAGACTGCTCATGGCGCCTGCACTGGGACACGAACAGAGAGGGCGGCAGACAGGTCCCGTACCCAGCGGTCCGAAAATAGGGGCGCGTTCGATAATAGGGACACAGTTTGTCCGAAAAAATGGTCCTATTTTCGAAACGTTCGATTTTTGAGGTTCCACTGTACGTATATACACCTCAAAGTCGGCGTTTTAATCCAAAAACATGGTCAGAGTTTTTCTTTTCTCATTATGCACTGCTTGCTGCAGAATTTTTTTATACTGTGCACAGTGACCACACAGACCCATTCTCTCACATGTGGGCCTACCAGTTTTCTCCTGCTTGATTTGAAGCCGCTACAATTTTTGAGTATATATACGTCAAACACATTGGCTTGTAAGACGTATATATACGGCCGAAACAGTCAAAGGGTTAATACTTATCGCAGAAAATGGAAAACAATGTCAATAACTTATTTCTGAGTTTTTTTTTTGGTGCAAAACTCTACGGTTATGACACGCCAAATCTCAGCGTACTGCACCCCTCCTTCCTTGTTGACAGCCTGCAGGCTACTAAGGGAGACACTCAGAATTATGCCAGAATTATGCACTATTTTTCAGTAAGAAAACATTTTTTTCCGTAATTTTTCCATCTTAATTTCCTAATCTATAAAAAAAGGCTCTCCCCTCCCTTAAACTCTCATGACCAAACTTTGGCCAAAATACTGTCTATGTAACACCTGTTTGCTACTTTTACAATGAAAATATAACTGTTGGCATCACACACCTCAACCTACCTGCATTGTACATGTGTAATTTATAAGACTGCAGTATGTTAGTGTGGAGTCCTCTTGATGATCCAAGAGCGAGTGTATGACTGGGTGTAATCCATCATCAGTGAGAGCTAGTATTCTGTACACTACACCACTACTACCAATAGTTCCAGTATCACTGCCAGAAACACTATCACCAACACACGAGTTTCACCACTATACTATCATTATCACAATTTCCACACTATTTTGCTGCCAATGTCAACCAGACACTTGTTATCACCACCTCTACACTACCACCATGGCACCATCATTACCACCATGACCAACCAGGCACTATTATCACCATCAAAGTGTACTTTCAACCAAATACTACTGTCACCACCTCTCTAGGCTGGAATATTACTGAACACTAACAGTCCCTTTAAGTCTGGTGAAATTGCAGATTTATAGAATTCAACCGAGACTTCAATGTATGTATAAATTCAGTGAATTACTTGAATTATTGGGAAATGCCTAAGTCCCTTAAGCAGTGCTCCCGGGAATATAGGCGAGAAAAATAGATCATACAATAATTTACACATGCAAAAATCTGGAGGACGTTGTCCCAAATCTACACAGAAATTACTTCCTACAAAAACAAGAGGCTCAGAAGACAGTGCAAAATATCACTGATAAAAAGCAGAAATACAACGAATGCACTAAGATTTAGATTAGATTTTGCCACTGAAATGGCTAGTTTATTGTGCACCCTATATCCATCCTGTGGATGGTAGTGCAAGAACATATGAATACACAGTAGGCCTAGGAACTAGGCCCCAGAAGGGTTAACAAGAGTACATTTGGATTTATATCTACAGTTCACTAATCTGTTACTAGCAAATTAAGGAAATTTGCTTAATATATCTGGTACATATTTCCATTAAAAATATACCTTGCCATGTCACATAGATTATTATACTGTATCTATATTCCTCAATAAGTGGACAATCAAGCACAGTGTTCAAGATAGCAACCACAGGGCTGGCCACACTAAGAGATAACTCAATAAGTGTAAAAAGGACCAAGATTCTTGAACACCCCCCTTTCATACACAGGGAAACTACAAACAGATCACTGGCTGTCTTCCAGAAGGAACTAAGTTCCTCAAGTTAAGTCCTGATCAGCCAGGCTGATCAGAACTGATCAAGCTAGCACCAACAGTTTGGCTGAACTGGCCATCAACTAGGAGGCCAAGTCTGGGACTGGGCCAAAAGGGTGGAGACCCCTGAAACTATCTTCAGGTAACTTCAACACATCACCACTGCAATCAATACATTACTGTCATCACCACCACCACCTCTATAGTTACTAGGGAAGTGTATTACCACCACACAGTCAACAGAGCACTGGTGTCACCACCACTACAGTCACCAAAATTGCTGCTGCTGCCACCACCAACAATGTGGAACTAACCTCCTTATACTCCCACTACACCACACTAACCCTCATCCCTCCCCATGAGGAGAGGGAAGGGGGAGAAGCCAGGGAAGAGAAGGGGAAAAAAAAGGAGGCAAGGCATGGGAAGAGGGTGTGGAGTAGAATGAGGGAAGGAAGAGAGGAGAGGGAAGGGGAGAAGGGAAGAAAGGAGAGGAAAGAGGACAAAGGAAGAAAGGAGTAGGAAGGAGAAGGGAAGAAAGGAGTAGGAAGGAGAAGGGAGAGAGGAAAGGGGGAGGAGGGGCAGGAACAGAGGAAGGAATGGAGGGAAGGGAGGGAGAAAAGAGGTAAGGGAGGGCAAACAGGGGGGAGGGGAAAGAGGAAATGAAGAGAGGTAGAGTGATTAGGAGAAGGAAGAGAGGTGAGGTAAGGGAAAGGAAGATCAGGTAAATGAAGAATAAAAAGGGAAATGGAATAATGTGATAAAGGGTAGGGAAGGAGTGGCAGGAGAGGAAGGGAGGGGTTGGTCACGCTCACTGGCTGTACCTAACTGTAGACAAGCATCAATGCTCGGCTTGTTTTTGTGGTCATGCAGGTATGCATGTGCTGGCTGCTGGGTTAATGAGGTTTAAAAGCCCACTGATTACACAAGGTCTGTTAAGACTATGCAATCTCACCACTAGTCAAAATAACTTGAATCCCTAAAGCAGGTAATAAAGTAAACTCTCAAGTGTATATACACCTCTCAGTATACATAATCCTGTGTGTATGCTTGGTCAGTGTGAATCTTGGAATTACTTGGCAGAATTTGCAGAAATCGAGTTACACCTTTTTGACCTCAAGATGAAAAAAAAAGTATTTCCTAACATCCCCATGGCCCACTCTAACTTAAGGTGCCACTTGTGCCTCATCTCCTCACATTTCAAAGAGCTTGTTGGACATTACCTATTTATAATTCAACAACATTGTTGTATGCAAAGGATAATGGGATGTGGGGGAGTCAAATTTCTGGATAGCTTGCAACACACTTTAGGAATCAGAAACAACAATGAATGATGAGGCAGACATGACTGCAATGTGTATGATATTGATGACTATTACATACAAATCTGCTATGAAAATACTAGTATTCTAGCAATGTCACTGAATAACTATAAGGAAAAAAAGCCACATGGAAGCATCAGTGTGCATGGTGTTCAAGGAAGAGCACACACAAGTCTGTAGTAGACATGTGAACCTCCATGCATGGCAGCAGGAAGGAGAAAACTTTAATTGCTGGAATCTCCCAAAGAGGGAAGGAAAGACATGGCATGAACATAAGGAGGCTCACTACGAGACTACTGTCTACCTACACAAGCAACTGCTAAACACCTACATATAATTTAAGGATAACCAGATATTTAAAGGAAGAATAAAGGAGAGTGCATTAATGACTAGCGGGAACAAGGTAGTGCATGCATGCATTTGTTCAAGAAAACTGAATATAGCAGTTTGTTAAATGGATATAAATAACTTATTTTCTGTAGTATACAGGTATAATGTAGTTTACATGCAATATAATATTGTTGGGCACAAAAGAAAGTCACTAGCATGCAGATGAGGAGTGTTGACGAGACATTCCTTTGGAGGATAACAGAAGATGGCAACATCAGGTTCTTCCTCAAACAGGTTGTGTGTCCTCTCTTATTACAGTGGGAAGGGAGGATGAAATGACACCAGCTGCCAACTTTCAAGCAGCACTTGAAACCTTTTCAAGTATTTTAGTTCAAGAAGGTTAACTTGCAATAAAAGGTGATAGGGGAAGGAAAGAGGAAAAGAGAAAGAGGAAAAGGAAGATACAAGAAAAAAAGGAGAGAGAGTAGAGAAAGAGAATGAGTAGAGAAAGAGAATGAGTAGAGAAAAAGAATGAGTAGAGAAAGAGAGTGAGTAGAGAGAGTGAGTAGAGAAAGAGAGAACCGAGGAGAGCAGAGAACCGAGGAGAGCAGAGAACCGAGGAGAGCAGAGAACCGAGGAGAGCAGAGAACCGAGGAGAGCAGAGAACCGAGGAGAGCAGAGAACCGAGGAGAGCAGAGAACCGAGGAGAGCAGAGAACCGAGGAGAGCAGAGAACCGAGGAGAGCAGAGAACCGAGGAGAGCAGAGAACAGAGGAGAGCAGAGAACAGAGGAGAGCAGAGAACAGAGGAGAGCAGAGAACAGAGGAGAGCAGAGAACAGAGCAAGATGTCTCATCTCTTGCCTGGACCCATCCTGGATAGAACTGTCATTTCAGCAGAGCCTTCAACACTGGAGGGATGTGGGTGGCCTTACTGTTATGTACAAGGCCAACATTGTCAAAGTACCACACTTGATCCACTTTGAGGACAGCGTGAAGCAAGCTTCTTTACCACAAGACGGGCAGAATAAAGCAATAAAGCTAGGGAACCTTAACCTAACCTTGTCAAACCCTGTGTAAAAAAAAAAAAAGAGAAAAGGAAAGAAAGAAAGAAAGATAAATATATATATGTATATATATATAAATTATATATATAAAAATATATATATATATATATATATATATATATATATATATATATATATATATATATATATATATATATATATATATATATACACACATATATATACACATATATATACATACAGTGGACCCCCGGTTCGCGATATTAATCCGTTCCTGAGAGCTCATCGTAAACCAAAATTATCGGAGAGCGAATCAATTTTCCCCATAAGAAATAATGGAAATCAAATTAATCTGTGCAAGACACCCAAAAGTAAGAAAAAAAAAAACTTTTACCACATGAAATATTAAGTTTAATGCAATAGAATAATTATAAATAGCAATAACAATAGAATAATAATAATAGAATAATTGACACTTACCTTTAATGAAGATATGGTGATGGTTGATGGGATGGGAGGAGGGGAGAGTGTTGAACCTATTGTTTAGAAGGGGAATCCCCCTCCATTAGGACTTGAGGTAGTAAGTCCTTTTCTGGGGTTACTTCCCTTCTACTTTTAATGCCACTAGGACCAGCTTGAGAGTCACTGGACTTCTGTCGCACAACAAATCTGTCCATAGAGGCCTGTACCTCTCGTTCCTTTATGAATTTCCTAAAGTGGTTCACAATATTGTCAGTGTAATAGTCACCAGCACGGATTGCAATAGCTGTGTTAGGGTGATTTTCATCCATAAAGGTTTGCAGTTCAACTCACTGTGCACACATTTCCTTAAGTTTTGAAGTAGGCACAATGGATTCCACAACTGGCACAGGCTTCTCAGGGTTAGCCCCAAACCCTTCAAAATCTTTCTCAATTTCCATACTAATTCTCACCCTTTTTACCACAGGGTTGGCACTAGAAACTTTCTTGGGTCCCATGGTGACTTACTTTGCAGAAACAAGCACCAAAAACAGTGATAATATGGAATGTACTGAATGTATCCTTAGATGCGTGCACACTGGCTGGCTTGTAAACACTGGCACACACAGGGCAGTTCAGGCCACACGTGGACACATCTCGTACGAATCGTATCACATACCGGGTTTTGTAACGGGAACCGAGGCCAATTTTTTGCGATATAATGCATCGGATACCGGATACCAATAGCATCGCGAACTGGGGGTCCACTGTGTATATATATACACCTACCATCCGACTTACGACCTGCTCGACTTACGACCGCTCGACTTACGACCGTGTTTTTTATGCCAAATTTCTGGGAAATAAACAATAATTTGTGTTATACACAGTGTTTATCCTAAACCTTACAGTATAAAATACAGTACTAACAACATAAAAAGTAAAGTAAAACATGAAATACCAAAATAAAACAATAAAATAAAGTCATTGCAAAAATGTTTTGTTGATATTCAGTAGTAAAGTTCGACTTACGACCATTTCGACTTCCGACCGGTTTCTCAGAACCGAACTTGGTCGTAAGTCGGATGGTAGGTGTGTGTGTGTGTGTGTGTGTATATATATATATATATATCTATATATATATATATATATATATATATATATATATATATATATATATATATATATACAGGAAGGCCCCGCTTTACGGCGTTTCACTTTACGGCGTTCCGCTAATACGGACATTTCAAATTATGACCAAAACTCACTATACGGCTCCCCCCACCTGACTTTCTAATACGGTCACCGTGCCCCACCCTGTTTGTTTACATTCTCCATGAGCTCAGTAAGCACTAAGTCTCTCCATTTTGTCTGGAAACTCCAAAATTTCAAATGTTTTTAAAAGTTATTTCATATTTTATATATACTCTGATAATTATACTTATGTATACCTGTACCTAAATAAACTTACATACATCGAGTCATTTAAATGTCGTATATTACGTTAATATACACATTTTCATTAATCCATCCATGATATTTTTTTCAAAATTATATAATAAACACGATGCATAACATATAAATAAGATAAATACACCCCACAGTAGAATAAATAAACAAATGTGAGATGTCGTAGCAGACGACTTGCACAAGTGGTGATAATAACAATACTGAGTCTCATTAAATGTCGTATATTACGGTAATATACACATTTTCATTAATCCATCCATGATATTTTTTTCAAAATCATATAATAAACACGATGCATAACATATAAATAAGATAAATACACCCCACAGTAGAATAAATAAACAAATGTGAGATGTCGTAGCAGACGACTTGCACAAGTGGTGATAATAACAATACCGAGTCTCATTAAATGTCGTATATTACGGTAATATACACATTTTCATTAATCCATCCATGATATTTTTTTCAAAATTATATAATAAACACGATACATAACATAAAAAGATGATAAATACACCCCACAATAGAATAAATAAACATAAATATAAGATGTGGGAGCCACATAACTTGTACAAGTGACGCCAAGAATAACATTTTCTCTAATCTAACATAAGAGTAAATGTGTTACTGGGGGTAACTGTAGAAAATTATTCCTTTCGTATGTATGTAAGTAAGTTTATTCAGGTATACACAAATACAGTTACATAGATTATCATACATAACAACATACGTGTAGAGAACCTAGGATAACCCAAAAAAGTCAGTGTGACTTATTTCCATTGCCTTCACTCAGAGCTTCATTTCTTCTCAAAATGATGTTACATGAGAATGGGAGTGTTCTTCTTTATTAATTCTACCGTATCAATGTAGAGACAACCTGTACACAATGTAACTTGTACACAAACCAGACGTGTACACTTCGTTTGTTTACAAAACTTACCTTCCCCTGGTTTGTTTACATAACTGCGCCTGCCCCCTCTCATGTATTCATTCTTTCTCTCTCTCATTTATTCGTTTTATCTCATTTACTTACTCCTGACCCTACATTAAGACTACAAATATTTTAAGGTAAGTAATGAGTGAACTGTATATACATTTTATCGCTCTGGGATGCTTAAATATCATAGAATAGTATGTGTGGGTGGGGTGGCCTGGTGAGGCTATTACAATACATACCACACTTGATTTCTTACAATAAATACTACTTGTCTCACCCTAGATTAAGACTATAAATATTTTAAGGTAAGTAATGAGTGCACTATGTGTGTATTGTACCTTTTTATTGTTTTTTGATGCCTGGTTCTATTGCTAACTTAATATATGTTAGTGTAAACTTGTTATCTAGTGTTTGTATGCATTTATAAGTGGAAAAAAAGGGTGTTCCACTTTACGGCGATTTCCGCTTTACGGCGGTAGCCTGGAACCTAACCCGCCGTATAAGTGGGGCCTTCCTGTATATATATATATATATATATATATATATATATATATATATATATATATATATATATATATATATATATATATATATATCTATATATATATATATATATCTATATCTATATATATCTATATATATATATATGTATATATATATATATATATATATATATATATATATATATATATATATATATATATATATATATATATTTTTTTCAACAAGTCGGCCGTCTCCCACCGAGGCAGGGTGACCCAAAAAAAAGAAAGAAAATCCCCAAAAAGAAAATACTTTCATCATCATTCAACACTTTCACCACACTCACACATTATCACTGCTTTTGCAGAGGTGCTCAGAATACAACAGTTTAGAAGCATATATGTATAGAGATACACAACATATCCCTCCAAACTGCCAATATCCCAAACCCCTCCTTTAAAGTGCAGGCATTGTACTTCCCATTTCCAGGACTCAAGTCCGACTATATGAAAATAACCGGTTTCCCTGAATCCCTTCACTAAATATTACCCTGCTCACACTCCAACAGATCGTCAGGTCCCAAGTATCATTCGTCTCCATTCACTCCTATCTAACACGCTCACGCACGCTTGCTGGAAGTCCAAGCCCCTCACCCACAAAACCTCCTTTACCCCCTCTTTCCAACCCTTTCGAGGACGACCCCTACCCCTCTTTCCTTCCCCTATAGATTTATATGCTTTCCATGTCATTCTACTTTGATCCATTCTCTCTAAATGACCAAACCACCTCAACAACCCCTCTTCTGCCCTCTGACTAATGCTTTTATTAACTCCACACCTTCTCCTAATTTCCACACTCCGAATTTTCTGCATAATATTTACACCACACATTGCCCTTAGACAGGACATCTCCACTGCCTCCAACCGTCTCCTCGCTGCTGCATTTACCACCCAAGCTTCACATCCATATAAGAGTGTTGGTACTACTATACTTTCATACATTCCCTTCTTTGCCTCCATAGATAACGTTTTTTGACTCCACATATACCTCAACGCACCACTCACCTTTTTTCCCTCATCAATTCTATGATTAACCTCATCCTTCATAAATCCATCCGCCGACACGTCAACTCCCAAGTATCTGAAAACATTCACTTCTTCCATACTCCTCCTCCCCAATTTGATATCCAATTTTTCTTTATCTAAATCATTTGATACCCTCATCACCTTACTCTTTTCTATGTTCACTTTCAACTTTCTACCTTTACACACATTCTCAAACTCATCCACTAACCTTTGTAATTTTTCTTTAGAATCTCCCATAAGCACAGTATCATCAGCAAAAAGTAACTGTGTCAATTCCCATTTTGAATTTGATTCCCCATAATTTAATCCCACCCCTCTCCCGAACACCCTAGCATTTACTTCTTTTACAACCCCATCTATAAATATATTAAACAACCATGGTGACATTACACATCCCTGTCTAAGACCTACTTTTACCGGGAAGTATTCTCCCTCTCTTCTACACACCCTAACCTGAGCCTCACTATCCTCATAAAAGCTCTTTACAGCATTTAGTAACTTACCACCTATTCCATATACTTGCAACATCTGCCACATTGCTCCTCTATCCACTCTATCATATGCCTTTTCTAAATCCATAAATGCAATAAAAACTTCCCTACCTTTATCTAAATACTGTTCACATATATGTTTCAATGTAAACACTTGATCTACACATCCCCTACCCACTCTGAAGCCTCCTTGCTCGTCCGCAATTCTACATTCTGTCTTACCTCTAATTCTTTCAATTATAACCCTACCGTATACTTTTCCTGGTATACTCAGTAAACTTATTCCTCTATAATTTTTACAATCTCTTTTGTCCCCTTTCCCTTTATATAAAGGGACTATACATGCTCTCCGCCAATCCCTAGGTACCTTCCCCTCTTTCATACATTTATTAAACAAAAGTACCAACCACTCCAACACTATATCCCCCCCTGCTTTTAACATTTCTGTCATGATCCCATCAGTTCCAGCTGCTTTACCCCCTTTCATTCTACGTAATGCCTCACGTACCTCCACCACACTTACATTCTGCTCTTCTTCACTCCTAAAAGATGGTA